>NW_022280143.1:267462-306262 GCF_004355925.1 Anarrhichthys ocellatus
GGGGGCTGATGGGTAGGGGCGAGGTGTGGGCCTTCGACGTACCCATGTTTCACAGTCAGGCGCTGACCTAGATACAGAAGGTCAGGTAAGGAGAGAGCCATCAGAGAAATAAGGAGGCTATGAGACAATGATCCTTCACGGCTTCCTTAAGAGCCCGTGTTGGCATGTCAGTATGACACACATGGGGCATTAACCAAATTGTTGCAAACATGCAGCCTCAGACATTTGATTCCAAAACGCTCAGATACAAAGTATAATTGAACTGTGGCCTTGACAGACCTCTAGAGCCGTGCCAGGTTCCTTAAATAAAGTGAGTGGGAGACATGTCAGGTCAGCACGACAACATTTAATCGTCTTCAATGGCGGGCACAGGCTTTTACTGTAATTCAAAATCAAAAGGAATAGCTTTGTTGTGCAGCCCCGAAGCTTAAGAGAAAGATTTTACTGTAAAGCTCTGACAAACACTAAAACAATGTTGTTACTGTACCATCTCCAAATTAAAATGTTGCTGCTCTGACTATCCCTTCATCCCCATGTATGGAGAGGGATTAACTTGGCAGAGAAGATTCGGACTATAACTCACCTCAGCCAAACCCCAATCCATCAGTGAAGGACAGGGCACATTCTTTTTTCCAAGCATAATACCATCGTCACATTTGATTAAACAAAGTACATTTCTGCTGCATTTAATTGGTATTTACCTCATTAATGGAATGATGTAGTGAGAATACCTCTGAAGATAGATCCCACTCCTATGTTAGCGTTGCATAAAGACCAGGAAGAGATTTATGATGGTACACCTTAAACAACGTGTCAGGTAGCAGTTTAACAGGCATATGTGCTGGATTTCTTTCTTTTTCTGTATCATGGCCGGGAGCAGGGACTTCCTGAAGTCTTTTGACAGTGAAGTTGCCAGGCAACCAACAGAGACTTCTATTGCTCTGTGAGTGAGTGAAAATGCTAAAATGCTGAACTATTACTTTTAAGTATTCCGTTAAACACTTAAACAGATGCAATAAAGGATGTTGAAAGATTCAGATTTGCTGGGTTAGAGTTGAGGCGTGTGCACCTCTCACAGCAGCAGTCAGACAACAGGTAAAGTCCACTTCACACGCCGCTCCCTTCTCTCCATTCAAGCTCCAAGGCAGCCAAATAGATTAAATCACAAGTTAACCACAACCGTGGACCGCGGTGGATGAGAGGCGGCTCATCACAATGCAATATTTAACAGTCAGCTGAAGACTGAGGCCTTTGTGTGTCCAAGAGAACTCACACAGGGCATTTGCTGCAAAGTGCAGCACCACAACATCAATAAAATATGGACCGTGCACCAGACAGTGGCAGACTCCTTGTGGAGGTTTGCTACAATACTGTCAGATGGTTCCCTAAATATTAAATCAATTCAAATAATGCAATAATAACATTTTAGTTTTGCAATTACATGGCCCTGAAATATCTGCCGTGGTCTTTTTCCTTTTTTTGCTCTATGTATTATTGTTCAAATACAAACACAATAGTCTGAACGCTTTATTCACTAATGTGGAGAAGCACTGCTGGCAAATGACCAAAGCAACAGCTTTGAGTCGTCTTGGCTTCAGCTGCCAGCTTTGCATCTCTTGAGTTGGGAACTTGCAGATCCTCTCGAGCTCAGTCAAAGTGGAGTTGTGATCCTTGGGTTTAGGTGAAGGATGTTGAGACTAAATCACTGCAGTATTTTCCCCCGGCTGTGCGCTTCAGGTTATTGTCGAATCTGAGGTCATTTTGGTTTCGTAACAAGTTGCCTTTGATGATTTGTTTAGCATTTCCACTAAATGATACCCCCCCCTATGCTTATTACCTTGGCGATTTACCAGACATAGCACTTGCATTGAGGCCACAGAGTTCACTTCCTCTCTCCTCAGACCAGAGATCTGTTTCTCCACTTTGTGGTCTCCAGACAGAGCGTCACATGCATGCTTTTTTATTTGTGTTTTTTTTTTTGTCTTTCTTTTTCCTCCAAGACTTGTCTCTGTCTGGCTCCAACAGAATAAAGGCCAGATTGATGGATTGCTGCAGTGATTCTTGTCTTTGTAGAAGGTTTACTCGTGTCTGCAGAGAAACTCTGAGCCTCTTGGTTGTTGGTCACCCTCCTGACAAAGGCCCTTGTTGCCTGGTTACAGAGTTTGACCAAACAGCCAACTTTTGAAAGTCTGACTGAAACATATATAATATTTGACAAAGATGTGGCTTTCTGGACCCTTGACAACCTGAAAATGCATCAGTAACATATCCTTCCCCTTCCCCATATCTGTAGTATATCACAATAATTCTTTCTCGCAGGACGATGGCAAGGCTATTAATATTATTGTAACTGTTCCACAACAGAGCAATGGTTTGCAGATAGTTATGAGACAGGAGTCAGAGGTACGAATACATATTTTGAATGTACTGTGTGTATTTATTCTCCCGTTAGCGACCAAGCTAAACTACGACTTTGCTCTCTGACTGTTGGGTCATTTGCTCCCAGTGTCCCACTGTACAGCTTGTGTACAGTAACAGCAGGCTGAATATTCAGGCCCCTTTAAATTTTTCACTCTTTGTTTCATTGCAGCCATTTGCTAAAATCAAAAAAGTTAATTTTATTTCTCATTAATATACACTCAGCACCCCATCTTGACAGAAAAAAACAGAAATGTAGAAATTTTTGCAAATTTATTAAAAAAGAAAAAATGAAATATCACATGGTCATAAGTATTCAGACCCTTTGCTCAGTATTGAGTAGAAGCACCCTTTTGAGCTAGTACAGCCATGAGTCTTCTTGGGAATGATGCAACAAGTTTTTCACACCTGGATTTGGGGATCCTCTGCCATTCTTCCTTGCAGATCCTCTCCAGTTCCGTCAGGTTGGATGGTGAACGTTGGTGGACAGCCATTTTCAGGTCTCTCCAGAGATGCTCAATTGGGTTTAGGTCAGGGCTCTGGCTGGGCCAGTCAAGAATGGTCAGAGTTGTTCCGAAGCCACTCCTTTGTTATTTTAGCTGTGTGCTTAGGGTCATTTTCTTGTTGAAAGGTGAAACTTCGGCCCAGTCTGAGGTCCAGAGCACTCTGGAAGAGGTTTTCTTCCAGGATATCTCTGTGCTTGGCCGCATTCATCTTTCCTTCAATTGCAACCAGTCGTCCTGTCCCTGCAGCTGAAAAACACCCCCATAGCATGATGCTGCCACCACCATGTTTCACTGTTGGGATTGTATTGGGCAGGTGATGAGCAGTGCCTGGTTTTCTCCACACATACCGCTTAGAATTAACGCCAAAAAGTTCAATCTTGGTCTCATCAGACCAATGAATCTTATTTCTCATAGTCTGGGAGTCCTTCATGTGTTTTTTGGCAAACTCTATGCGGGCTTTCATATGTCTTGCACTGAGGAGAGGCTTCCGTCGGGCCACCCTGCCATAAAGCCCCGACTGGTGGAGGGCTGCAGTGATAGTTGACTTTGTGGAACTTTCTCCCATCTCCCTACTGCATCTCTGGAGCTCAGCCACAGTGATCTTTGGGTTCTTCTTTACCTCTCTCACCAAGGCTCTTCTTCCACGATTGCTCAGTTTGGCTGGACGGCCAGGTCTAGGAAGAGTTCTGGTCGTCCCAAACTTCTTCCATTTAAGGATTATGGAGGCCACTGTGCTCTTAGGAACCTTGAGTGCTGCAGAAATTCTTTTGTAACCTTGGCCAGATCTGTGCCTTGCCACAATTCTGTCTCTGAGCTCCTTGGGCAGTTCCTTCAACCTCATGATTCTCATTTGCTCTGACATGCACTGTGAGCTGTAAGGTCTTATATAGACAGGTGTGTGCCTTTCCTAATCAAGTCCAAGCAGTTTAATTAAACACAGCTGGACTCCAATGAAGGAGTAGAACCATCTCAAGGAGGATCAGAAGAAATGGACAGCATGTGAGTTAAATATGAGTGTCACAGCAAAGGGTCTGAATACTTATGACCTTGTGATATTTCAGTTTTTCTTTTTTAATAAATTTGCAAAAATTTCTACATTTCTGTTTTTTTCTGTCAAGATGGGGTGCTGAGTGTACATTAATGAGAAATAAAATGAACTTTTTTGATTTTAGCAAATGGCTGCAATGAAACAGAGAGTGAAAAATTTAAAGGGGTCTGAATACTTTCCGTACCCACTGATATATATATATATATATATATATATATATTGAGAGAGATATGGAGAGAGAGAGAGGGAACAAGGATGTGTTTGGGTGTCAGTATCGCTGAGTCAGAGAGAAAGAGCCACTTTAGATCTGCCACTTGCACTGGTGTCCAGAACTCACAAAGGGAGAAATTCAATGCAGAAGTAGACGTGCCATTATCTACACCAAACATGGCTCGAACGGATCGTTATAGAAGATTCTTTAAGGGTCCACCATAGGCCTTTTTCACAGCAAACATCTACCCATTTCATGTCCACTCCAGTCACCGATCTGTCTGAGACTTAAACTGAGGGCACCTGTATAATGTGCCTGAGGTAAAATGGTACCAAACGCTGTGAATGCTGCATAAGGAGAGGGACTATGTTGCCCGTTTAAAAGGGGAAAATAATCTGGAAGGGTGGAAATTAGGACTGGGTCATAGTGTCTTAGTGTCACTAATGAAATTTAAGTGTAACTTCATCCCCAGGTCTGAGCCGAAGTCCACCCACTGCATCATGTTGAAACTGCAAAAAAAGTGGGGCTGAGAAAATGTGACGATATGGCGTGGGGCATAACAAATTGACTGTTTATCAGACCACACATGAGACAAGAATTACACCTCTCAGTCCTGCTGGAGCCTCCGCCTCTGGAGCGGCTGCCGGCTCCTAGGGGGGAGGAGCAGGGACCCCCCAGCCCATGTTTGTAACCAGTCTAATGTGAGCGGGCGTAGCGAGCTAATGTTAGCTGGCTAACTAGCCAGCTGCTGATTGAGAGAAATGACACAACTTAATGCTTCATCTACACACAGTGTAGGAGAAGCACATTGCCATCGCCAGATAATCAGCTTTGACGCTGATTCACCAGATGTTGTAATGCGCTGATAGCTTCATTTCCAGTCCACTTGCTGTGCTGCGGTTGTACTACTACGCAGGGGTTACTGAAGATTAAAAAAGATAGACGCACTGGGGAGAGGAGACAAGGGGGGGTCTGATTAGAGGGACTTAACATTCCTTTAATTCATGAAGACTTGATCACAGAGTTAGCCTCGCAAGTTTAGGGCTGATTTAACACAGAAAATGGAGTTTTGAGCAATTTTCAACAATGAAATGTCAATTTCTATGAATTCGGTAGGAAATGTCAATGTCAACGTTAGTATTCATGTGTTTCAGCACAGTACAGTCGTGTGCTGTTACTCTTTAATGATAGCCCATTCATTAATAATACAATGATTGTGAGTTTCACAAGTTTGCTTCTCTGCATCCATCGCTCCTATGTGTGTGGTTGCTTTGTGACTGGCGTGTACTGTGATGCCACATGTGTAAAGAAAAATGCCGTTGGAGAGTCTGCTCTTCACCAGCCTCCTGTCATTAGGACACTGCACATGGAAACCATGATGGATATAAAGGGGGGGAGAAAAAAAAAACCTCTCTGAAATGGAAGATTGAGTTTGCCTTCCTCCCCCGTTACCCTTTTGTTTGCCTTCCATTCCTCAAAAGTCAACGTAATATCCGTCTGGCTCTCTCCCACCTCAGCTGCATCTCCTTCCATCTCGCAGCTTAAAAGACAGAACAAGAAATGATTACCTTTGCCCAGAGATATCGGGCCCCGACTCCAGTGTAAACTCATTTGGAAAGCAGATGCTCATACATCATATTTCACTCACCAGAATACAAATGCGATTATCATGACACCAGCTGAACTGTGAGTGGCGAACTTAATTTGGGGACTTCCCACTTTGTTGATGAACCGTCACACTATAGTGTTTTCCACCTCAAGTGCTGCTCAATCTCGCAAGTGGCAAGTGGAGGTGACTGTGGCTAAGTGGAGAGCAGGGCTGTCCTTCAATCAGAGGATCGGCGGTTCGATCCCCGATGTGGCTCTGCTAGTCGCATGTCGCTGTGTCCTTGAGCAAGACACTTAACCCCAAATGTTCTCCTGTAGCTGTGCCTACGGTGTATTATAATCTAAATTGGAAGTCTCTTTAAATGAAAGTGTCTGCTAAATGACTGTAGTGGCACCCATACGTTCCACAGAATTATCAGTTCCTCAATTCACAAAGTAGCCTATAGCACTGGCTGTTTCCACAGAATTCAAGGCTGGATCATGAAACTGTCACTGGCAGCATCTCTACAGTGTTTTATACACTAGTACTACTTTCACAGTGGCTAACCCTCTTTAGGTCACAGATGACCTACTCAAAGTTATGGCTGACTATCTGTCACTATTGGATCCAAATCCATATAGTCTTGTTAGTGTCTTCAGGGTTGGTGGTAACTAAATGAAATTCAAAAGTCACGCCCAGACTTCCAGTGGTCATTGCGGCATTATATGCTTCTTTTCTTTTCTTTTGTCCTCCGCTTCAAATCATGCCATCGTCTTTTACAGGTGAGCGTTAGAAAACACCACTGCCACCACAACAGCACTGAAAGACTGTGATATTAAATCACAAATACCGTTTCTCTGGCGTTTGTCGCGTTTACATTTCTTGCCTAAAGTTTCGAGGTCAGGACCTGCAGTTCTCAGTCTGAAATGTTCATATTTCTTGTTCTCCCTGCCATTGCTCTGCCTGCCGTGTGCTTGGCGCTATGGCAACATTTATACTTTGCCAGATGGATACTTGCAATCACACGTGAAAAAGAGCTAAATGCACTCAGTTTCAGAACTTGGTGGGCGTGTTTCGCACTTTGAGACGGGGCCAATTGCATGTGATGCACAATTCATGTTATCAGTGGCCGCAATCCATTCTTTGGGTTGCTTGTGTTTGCCTTCAGATCGCTCACATATTATGTATACATTATGACATACAACACAACATTATGACATGCGTATCATTCATTTGAATTTGCAATAAAGAGTAATGGATTGAGAATAGTGTTGTTGGATCTTTTAGACAAAGGTCCAACAACATTCATCTCCTTTTCATTGTCTTGTGGGGTAATGTATTTATTGTATAATGATTCTGAGTCACTGTGACATAAAGCTAAAGGCTTTGCAGTGACAGCAGAGCAAACATACCAACAGACATTCATCAACAGCATGTTTTCTATGACAAAGCTTACGGACACACAATATGATACAACACTGGAATTAATCGATTATCAAAATAGGAGTAAAAACATCAGGTATCCTTTGGATACTCTCACCCATTACTTAATAAATTGAATCATTCTACATTTCTATACATATAACTCAAGCAATGTCTCAAATCAATGTCAATGAATAGCTTCGATAGTATTATTGGGAGTTTTTCTCAGATTCCGGCAATATAGTTTGCAGGAGCAGAGACTCAAGATGTTTTTTGGGACAAATATGATATGTGGTACGGTGCTTTGATATGAATTTGAATCCATTGCTGCTTGTGGGCATGTAACATTTGAGCTTGACTTGTGTCACACTGCCGCTGTAAGAGCATCGCTGCGAGCTTTGTCCTCAGACTAAGAGAGCAGAAATATGCACCTTATTCCCAAGGCCACACGTGGAAGGTCATATACGTGTTGGCATGTCAGTGTCGTGAAATGCAATAGAATGTCATGAAGGCCGTAGGACACCCACATACATTACAGCTCAACACAGTGTAGCTACACTGGGAAGGATCAGTGCTGTAGTTTATATCACTTTAAACAATCCTATTCGACTATGACACCAGTGTCAGAGGCCATGTCAAAAAATGTCATGGGAGACTTTAAAATATAGGCATGGCGGTTAAAGATGGACGAATCCCTGCATGCATAGGTACAGATTTGATAGGCCATAGAAAAATGAGGATATTACACACACGTGTTTCCACAGGGGACGACGTCCTTAAAGTCAAACTGGAACTGGGATCCCTTGAGAGCCAGCGTTGCTAGGAGGTCAACTACTGAGTTGCGCTACAGACTGACAAACAAACATGAGCGCATTGGTTGTATACTCTCCGTCCCTTTACAACACTGAACATTTGGGAGAACCCAATGGTCGAGTTCGTATGCCACTCAGGGAGTGAAAGCTAGCGAGCCAGGCTAATTAGCTGCCATTGGGAAAGTGGAAGCCTTGCTTGCTAATGTTGGGATTGACAGTTCTGTGACCTCAGCACTCCATAGGTTGTGCTGGGATTTGAATCACCATGACACAGAGTTGTGTACGGAGACACAGAGTAACGTAATATCTACAGCCAATAACATTAGCACTGCTTCGAGGCTGCTAGGACCGAATTGATACAAAAACACAGCTGCACCAATCAAATTAGAGACATTGTCAGTCAAATTGAATCTCCATGTCCCGGTGAAGAGCACTTGAGCTTAATTTCAGGTTGACTTCAAAATGTTTTTGTCAAGTTGTGTAGGAACTAAGTCAATCAGAAACAAAATGTTCGATTTTTCAATTGAATAGTGGCCAAAGTGTGAGCTCCACAATGTTGAAAAGGATCCCGATGTAAGACCAATTGCCTACATTCAGACAGTACAAGACATGAGCAATTTTTTTGTGCTTTATGAAAGAATTTCAAACATTCACTGTAACTAGGAGCAAAGGGAGGGGAAAGAAAAATGGCACAACCTTGGTAAATGATTTATGGTAATTATTTAAGTCAGTGTGTCATTGCCACGAATGTGCCATGGGACTGTGCAGTAGTTACGCTTCCTCTTTAGCATGCCAGTAAATCGTAATCATTATCTCACAATGTTTCTGAGTTACCCCTTTCTTCCCATGATACATTTCTTCACTAATTGCAATGTCTTCCAGGATGAGAACACTTTTATCTACAAAGCATTAGTGAACTGAACAACATGATAATGATGTTGAAAATATACCAATTTATTCTCCATAACCAGGCATCCATGCTGAGCATTGAGGGACATTCTTCAGTCTATATTTGTGACACGCATCAAGGTGGAAAATGTCCCATTAGCCAGCTCGATACATTGATGAAAAATGTTTTTGTTGAATTGGAAAAGGTGAACATAATCAGTAATCGTCAACTGCTCGTCTGGCTCTGGTAAAATATTCATCTGTAAAAGAATCATCAAAGATTAAAGCTCCAGCAACAAACCACGTCTTCAATTTGTCGACATGTTGTGTGAATCTGCTTGCGCCATACGAGCGTGTTCACGCATTTGTCTCTTGAGTCCACAGTCGTTTCCACCAGATGTTAGCAGAGGTTTACACGGGCCGTAAAGTTTTAATAGTCTGGAAATACGGCGTGTGAAGAAATGCCTCGACAGGGAGAAGAGTGTTTGAGTATTTGTGTCAATAATCTCTAAAATGTGATAGGAATCTGTAGTAGTCATGTTGTAGACGTGTGCACTCTGGAGCTGGGGACAATCTAACCACTGCAGATTGAGCGACATTAAAAAAGACAGTAGCGAAGCCCTTTTAAAGAGAAAAGTTTAGAAAGGTTTGCTGAGGCCTCTGTTTAGCCGTCCATGTCTCTTTCTGTCTCTCAGGCTCTGTTAAGGAGAATTAAGAGGAATCAGGTGCTCTTTGGTGCCTTTGTAGTCATGAACTAACTTCTCTCCCATCCGGACCCAAAGCTCAGCTTCACCCCTGCTTGCCCCACACTCCCACCAGAGGAAGTAGGCTGCTAATCCGTACACAACAGTAGACCAAAAGGAGACCATTAAACCATTCATTTTTTTTCTATCTACCCGTTTTGAAACGTGGAGGTCACAACGCACCTGAAACGTATACAGTGCTGAGCATCATTTTCATGGTGTTTCAGAGCTCAGGGTTTCATTTCGATGTTGACAGAGAGAGTGAAAGACACAACCAACCACGATAGATAGAAGTGAGCGGCCCACGCAGTGTGAGAGAGGACGCTGTGAAGGCAGCAGCACATTTGAAAAGCAGCGATCTGGAGCATTTCTTTGCATCGTGAAAGAGCTTGCTGAAGTAGAGCGTGTAATCATGCTGCACTGTAGAAGGAAGGCACCGGCAAAGTGATATGTGTGGTCATGGTGGAGATCTCTGGCCCCTACGCTCTTTAGCCACCGGCTTTAGTCAGAGGCATCACACACAAACACTGAAACAACTTAACTGATGCTGAGAGAGAGAGAGAGCGAGATGCATGAAATAGTCAGAGCAGCGACTAAATACAAAGACAAGACAACCACATGATTGGCAGTGAAATGATATAGAAACTGTTAAGTGTTCTGAAAGGTTATACAGTCACTGACAGATGTTCAGGCCGGGATATGATGGAATTGGTATTTGGAAAAGGTAATGTGCCCCCCCCCCCCTCACCATGCTGGAGCCCACAGGCAAATCATTGAAGTGATAGTCACTTATCTAATCTGCATTGTATATTTGTTCATGCATGGCTGACTGCTATTAAACAGAGCATGGCTTACTGCGGGACAGCCCCGTCACAACTGCTTCCTCTGGTGACGGTTTTCAATAAGCTCTGCACTTTCTAACTTTAACTGTAGCCGCAAGGTCACGCACACCGAGGACCTCTGTTGTGGAGTCGCAGAGCTGTCGGGGGGGAGAAATTGTGGATAGAGAGTTGTTATGAATAAGAAATGATTCATGAAAGATTAAGCCCAGTCCATACTGAGATTTCAGTTTCTGACTTTGTGTCACTTGTGATGTACCGCGGCCTCTGTGATGACTTCAGGTTTGGTGGCTGGGCAGCTTTGGACTTCTTTCTGCGCCGTAAGCAGATGTCGCGGCGCGTCAGTGGGCGAGCGGGACAAGCTGACGAGGTGAAGGTGTGTCCGACTCCCTGCTGCACCGGCACCGTGAAAGCAAGCCCTTCTCTCAGGAAGCCTGCGAGCTCACTCACCATGTCCAGGGGGCTGTCTGCTATTTGACATTTTGGGGAATTCAATTGTAACTGATGAAGATATGATGAAGCGCTGGGGGGGGGGGGGGGGGAACTGTCCTTGGATCAAACAGTGAACATTAAAAAGGGTTTCGTCAAAAATAGTGATTGAAGTGCTCCCAGTTAAAAGGAGGACAAGTTAAGTCAAGGTTAATGTACACTGCTCTTTAAAAGTATATAAAGTAATCCAATTACACCTGTAGTCAGGTCTGTTTTATAGTGAAACTTGGAACAAGGCTTCACATTTAAATGACACAATACATTTTTCTCTATAACAACCACATGAAATCATAAAACACATGAATCCTTTTTGGAACTGTCACATAACTTAAGATCTGGCAACCAAAGCTTCTTGGTAAGGATCATTGAAATAGTCAAACTAAAATTGGAATTCTCCACACTTTTTGTGTAAAGTCTTTTTTTAATAATTAACATTAACATTAATAACTATGCTCACAATACATTCATCATGGAATAAACACTATTTCCTCTCTTTAGTCATGTATTTACTGAATTAGAACACTTCAGACGCAATGAGACATGAATAGACGGTCTTCTGTATTCGGCTCGTCCTTTAATATTCTCTCCAGTGTAACGTCTCCATGGATGTAGCCTCACATTGATCACAGTGGAGACACGAGTGCACACCTCCATGTCGCAGGAATGACACATGTTGATGCAGTGCACCGCACATTCCTGAGCCTTCACCTTCTCAGCAGGTGTTTATTTTCTTTAATTATAATCATGAAGTGAATGGAATTGAATAAACAAAAGCCTTGAGCCAAAGCGCAGATTCTATTTACAGTGGATAATTGGTATGGGCATGTCTAGACTCCAGCCTATTAGACACAGCTTAGCGGACCACGCCGCCGCTGATACCATTGCTCGTATTAATCTGAGCAAATAATGAAACGGAGGGTGAAGAAAAAAATGCACCTGAGGCAAATCTGTGGACTCTCCCTGAGAATAATAAGAGGCAAAACAAAGATGACAAGCTCGCCTCAGTGATGCATCAAGGAAGGAGCGGGGGGGGGGGGGTCACACACTGATACTCGTAACATCTGTTAAAAGATAGATGGATCCCTCATCTTTCTCTCTCAACTCTGCCTCCGTGTTTGTGAGGACGTGTTTGCTGTTATGTAAGCTTTGTGGTTGTGTGTCTCTATCCTGTTTACACCCCACAGCTGCCTGTAATCTTCCCATATGTTTCCTATATATATATCATTTTTTTTTTTCTGTTTCTAGGTGCAAAAGTGCTGAAAACTCTTAACTGAATAACGTATGCACATGAGCTGCTCTGGTGTAGATCCATGAGTGATAGGATGTGATACCTTCTCGTCTATGGGATGAAAACATTGCTCCAGCCTGGGTCTTTTGACAACAGTATCATTTACATAAACTCCTGCGCCCTGACACTCCACCCACCTAACGTTGTGGAGCTGTGCGTATGCAGCAGAGTTCTGTACAGCTGAGCAGCATATCCACTGTGTAGTATTTCAGACTAGGCAAACTCATAGTTAAATCTTCTTTGTCTCTTGTAACATTTTAAGTGAAAATATACAACTAAGATATAAAAGTGTGTCAGGTGAGCAGCTAAGCAGAATGAAGGAGCCGTTCTCCATCTCATGTCGAAGCCTTTTTCCAACAGCTTCTCCGTTAAAGGTGAGAAGTGTTTTAAAGCTTGCAGGCTGCCACAGCCTCAGCCTAGACCTCCCAGAGGTGCAGAGGAGTCGGGGCTCCACCGCCGTCGCAGCGAGTGCGGGACTCCGCTTATTGACCCTGTATATCTCAGTGGGCTTTAACATGTTGGCTTTGAATGGTGTGGCTTAAAGTCTGCAGGCTGGCTGAGTCAACACAAAAGCTTCGCCCATGGTCTCTGATGGATCAATTGTTGAAGAGAGCTATATTAAGCGGTAGATGGACTGGTAGGAGGAGTTTACATTATTACAATCTAGTTAATTTTCTAGTTCTGTTCAACTGTCTGTCATGTCCTTTTCCCCTGAATATTTGACGCCTTTGGAACAGCATACTCGGCGTACCACAAAAGGCTCTTCTTCAAAACACCACATCTGTCCTGTGACATCTGTCACACTCTATTTCCCTAAAAGCACACAGCAGTGGTGGCTGGCTGTGCTTTTGCCTCCAAGGGTCCAGTACCAGAAGCAGTCACTTGGAGGGAATGAGGAAGCTGCTTTTAATGATCCCCAGAGACAAACCAATATATTTACCATAATCCCAAGCCTGAGGGAGCATCAACTTCTAATCACCTCTATCTTCCCTCCCCATTGCAGATAGAGATCAGGGCGCATTATAAACCTCATAAAGCAGCAGGCTTTAAGATGAACCTCTCTCTCTCTGTACTGAATGGCTTATACATACCGGACGAAACACAGCTTTGTAGCTTGGTGTGTTTTATTAATGTTTTCCACACCCTTTTGTTTTCAGAGACATGAGGTGATCATAATGATGTTGGAAATAAGTTATTTTCAGTCCTTTCCTGTTGTGTCCCGTTGAAATCTTTGCTGAGGTGCGTGGAACATTTTGGGTACTCCCACCGTGGAAGGAGCTGGAATCATTGTTAAAGAAAATGACTTGCTGAATTGCCAAAGATCGGTGTAGTAGTCAGACTGATTAGCCATGTTGTTTCACTTCATTATTCAGTCTGACATTACTCGTTTTTACATTCACATTTATTCGTGCTCATTTTGAAGTGTCGCATTCGAAACGGCAGATTTGATGAAATGCCCTCGATTGCAAAAGAATGATGTTTGTGCTTGCGTATGGTGCTTTGTTTCTTTGTCAAAAAAGAGTTGATGTGCTAAATGGATTATGGAAGGACCATTCCCATAATGTGCAGAACTCTTGTCGTCGTCCCGGACAACATGAAACATTAGTTGACATGAAGTCACAGTTCAGACTCGGCCACCAAGCAAATTCCTGAATTCTTCTCTCGTAGAAGGCGCCAACTTCTGACAAAACTACTCTGGATTGATTCACTCCAAAAAAATTGAAGGAAACGTACCCAATTTGCATTTCTTTTTTTTCCAAAAGTTTACTTAAAATTCACTTGAAAAATTAATGGAAACCTGGTTATTGTTTGGAACTCTTTGCTATAAGTCTATAAATTCCGGTGTCATCCTGAGTTCAGTCGTCTATAAGTTCCGGTGTCATCCTGAGTTCAGTCCTTTTTCATCTTCTCGCTACGCAGGTTAGCTACCATGGTAGCATAAACAAAGATGTGTCTACGATCAAGACATATTAGAGCTTGTCGCTGTAGCCTTATGACCACCGGTCGGAGTTGCGGATTTCTCGCCCTCCAAAGGCTGTGACAAGCTGTCCCTCTTCAGAGGGAGCAGTGTGTTCGCCATTCGGACATCGAGCCCCGGACTGGAGGATGCCCCTATCATCGGTCGTCACCAGTCTGATAAGGGCCACCTAAGTCAGGCTAACTCAGTGGGACACTAGCTAAACAAAGCTGATACTGTGACTGTGTCCATCAACTTTGTAACCTTACGGCTGTCACAGTTAACAGATCGTCCCCGCTCAGGCAAACTCAGGGGGAAGCTAGCTAAACAAAGCTGATACTGGGGCTGTGGCCATCAACTTTGTAGCATTACAACTATCACAGTTAGCAGAGTGTTCTCGCTCAGGCTAGGTGGGTCACCAATATCTGCAGCAAATATCGTAGTGAAGAGAGTGTCCTCGCTCCCCTCTCACTGTAGGGACTGTTTTTTTGGCCTGTTTCCACAGTGGCAGAGTGCTCTCGCTCAAGCTAACTGGTGGGACACCAATATGCGCAGCGACTGTCCTAGTGAAGAGAGTGTCCTCGCTCCCCTCTCACTGTAAGGACTGTTTTTTGGGTCTGTTTCCACAGTAGCAGAGTGCTCTCACTCAGGCTAACTGGTGGGTCACCAATATCTGCAGCAAATATCCTAGTGAAGAGAGTGTCCTCGCTCCTCTCTCACTGTAAGGACTGTTTTTTTTTGGCCTGTTTCCACAGTGGCAGAGTGCTCTCGCTCAAGCTAACTGGTGGGACACCAATATCCGCAGCGATTGTCCTAGTGAAAAGAGTGTCCTCGCTCCCCTCTCACTGTAAGGACTGTGTTTTGGTCTGTTTCCATAGTGGCAGAGTGCTCTCGCTCAGGCTAACTGGTGGGTCACCAATATCCACAGCGACTGTCCAAATGAAGAGAGTGTCCGAAAAGATCACTCTCCTCTGACTGCCCCCTGCCTGTTCTCTCAACATTCAGCAGAGCACTCCTGCTCAGACTGATTTGGAATTCCGCATCAACTAGTGGGACAAGGGTTCCACCAGAATCGCGGCCATGTTAAACTCTCCCGGCTGTAGGACCTGTATAGCTCCTCTTCAGCCTGAGGACGGCTCTGACCTCTTGCCTTAGCCTCGAGCATCTGAGGGAGGGCCTCTCGGAGAGCCCAGGCAGGACCTGCGGCATCACGCCTTGAGCAGTAAGGTCTGCTAGGCTGGCCGAAGTGGAACACCTGATGCGTGAGGTCTACCTCCCCCTGTCAGGGCAGCTGAATCCAGCCCAACCTACCCTGATCATTTGTATGGCGCTGGCACGCCTGCAGTGGGATACACAGCAGCTGGAACTTCCACCTGTGAGTGCCTTCTTCAGGCGCCTTCCTGCCCTCACCACCTTTTCTGTTCCTCCCTCCGAGGAATATCTGAGGGAGTTGCATGCATGCTGGAAAGACACCAGGGCTCTCTCCCGCCTTACATCAGATGGCGAACCCTGACGGCCGTGCAGGACGTGGCAAAATTTGGCCTTGCACGTATGCCAGCCATTTAGCCGACTATTGCGTCCATCATAGTTTCCCCTGAGGAGACTCTGAGGCCCGATGCCAGGTGCCCTCGACCCAACGTCGGGTCAAAGATGACTTGCTATCCAGGGCTTATGACACAGCAGCGCTGTGCACCGTATCGACAACTCCCTCTCCCACCTCATACTTGCCCTCGCAGCTTCTCTGCAGCAGGCTACTTCGACGCTTCCGCCTCCAGCCTCAGTGATGCTTCATTGCAGGCGTTTGCGCTCATGTCGAGGGAACTTGGACGTATGATGTCCACCCTGGTCCAGACTCGCCGGCAGGTTTGGCTGGCGCAGTCACCCCTATCTGAGACATGTAGGAGGACCCTCTGTACTGTCCCAGTGGAACCTGGTGAGCTGTTCGAGTCAGCTGCTATACAGGCGCTTCAGCGAACTGTTGAAGCTAGCCAGACCAGGCAGCAGTTCTCTGGTCTTCGCAGAGACATGCCTGCACCCCGCAGACCTAGGGGTCCCAATTTGGCCCCACAAGGCCTTTTTTTTCAGCCTCCAGCTTACCCTAGTAGCCGACACAGGCCTCAGCGTCCTGCTGAGAGGCCGGGCCACTACCCATACAACCCTACCTACGTTCCCCCCCCCGACAACCTCCGAACTAGGGGACTAACCGTCGCCCCCCCCCCCCAAAAAAAGCCTCCCGAGGCAGGGGGGTCAGGAGATGTCTCCGGGCCGGCTGTCGGGGTTTTCCTCCCAGCAGCAGATTTCCAAGGGAGATCTGCTGCACCATGCTGGCGTTCGGCTCCCTCATCGCCTCTATGTGGATTCTGTTTGGAGGATTTGTAGTGCCTCAAAAGCCTGTTGTGTACCCGGGCATTGCCATTTTCTTCCATAATGAATAGGCATCTATCGACGCTTATTCCCATGTTTCCATGGTGCATCACCACAGGCAGTTTCTACATTTCGCCTTTTAAGGCTACCACTTTCAGTCCAGGGTGCTTCCATTTGGACTCTCCCATCTCCCCATGGGTGTTCACAAGGTGTGTTACTGCTGTCCTTTCCCCCTGCAATCACAGGGCATGAACATACTGCCGTACTTAGACGATTGGCTGACCTGGGCGCCATCCCAGCTTCAGGCACCACAGGACACTGCTTGCCTTCTCTCACGTGGCCCGGTGGGCCTCAAGGTGAACATGGAGAGGAGCTACCTGAGCCCTTCTCAGAGCATAACCTTCATTAGTGTGGCCCTATGAGAGCCTGTCTGTCACCCCAGCATGTGGACAACAACCCCCACAACCTCTCTCCCTTCCGAGGGGGCAGACGGTTGCCCTACATCCTTTTCTCCGACTATTGAGTAAACTGACAGCTGCCTCAACAGCCCTCACTTGGATGCCAAGTGGCACAGATACAGGGCAATAATATTATCAAAACAGTGCCTACTCACTCTATCCCCATGGAGGGAGAGTGCATATCTGGCAAACAGTGTCCCCATGGGCTCGGTTCCATTCCACCGGGAGATTGTCACAACAGATACCTGCCTCTCACGTCGGGGTGCAGTGTGACAGAACAGAGAGCTTGGGGGCAGTTGTCTGCTCAAAGACCGCAGGAGCAGGTCAAGGTTCTAGAGCTAGCGCTCAAGCACTTCCTTCCATATTTGAAGGGAAAGCATGTGCTTGTCCGGTTGGACAACACCTCTGCTGTGATTTCACATAAACTATCAATGGGGCACCAGATCTGCAGAAGTTGCTACGGGGATCACAGTGCCCTTCTGACTTGGGAGGCCCCTCACCTGACCAGCCTGTGGGCAATGTACCCACCAGGAGAACGGAACCAGGCCGTCACAAGCCTCCACCGTCAGAGTGGCGGCTGCATCCAGACGTGTCGACCCACTGCCCCCACTGGGTCTCCCTGACGGAGAGGACCAGTCCTCTGGGTCAAGATGCCCTGGCTCACACGTGGCCAGAGGATCTTCTTTATGCCTTTCCACCATTCCATCTGATTTTGCTAAACGCTTGTCAGAGTTCTTCCCCCAACAGGAGGGATCTCCTGTCGCAACTAGAAGGTCGGATTTGGCAATCCAATCCCTGCCGCCTTCAACTATGGGTCACGGGAGGGTCCGACCGGATGCTGAGTGGCTGCATAGAACCAGTCAGACTGACTATTCTGAATGCCAGCGCGCAATCTACCTGCCTGCAGTACAAAAACAGGTGGAAGCTGTTCTCTGACTGGTGTGCAGCTCAGAACAGGGTCCCAGTACAGCGCCCCGTGCCTGCTGTACTGAGTTTCTACAGTCCCTCCTAGATAAGGGCCGGTCTCCCCCGCATGGGACCTACCATTGGTACTGGACACCTTATGCTTGTCTCCTTTTGAACCCCTGGCACAGGGGTTCAAAAGATGGCCGATGTTTTGGCCGAGATGGCTATCGGCCAAAACATTTTTTCTCCTTGCCGTCAATTCAGCTCAATGTGGGGGCAGGCTGCATGCCCTGTCGGTGAAAGAATCATGTCTGAGGTGGAACTCAGATGGCTTGGGTGTCACTTTGTGGCCTAATGCAGTGTTTCTCCCAAGGGTGTCGATACGTTCACATATCAACCAGCCTATCCAGCTGGCAAAGTTGACCCCCCCAATCGGGAGAGGAGAGGTCAAGGCTGCTGTGCCCAGTGTGGGCCCTCAGAGCTTATGTGGAAGCCACCGCCTGCATACGGCAGTCGGAGCAGCTCTTTGTCAGTTATGGTGAGCCTAAGAAGGGCTGTGCTCCTTCTAAAAAAAATGGCCTCCACTGGATAGTGGAGGCCATTGCCTATATATACAAGGCGAGCGACTGCGCTCGGCCATCCGGGGTGAAGGGTCACTCTACCAAGAGTGTCTCCACGCCAAGGGCAGCCCTGAGAGGTGTGCCTGTGGAGGATATATGTGCTGCGGCCTCATGGGCATCACCGAGCACATTCACCAAACACTACAGAGTTAACGTTGGCACCCCTCACCCACTGGGGAGGGTTCTTTGGCCAATTTTCTCTGCCGGAGCTATACGAGGTAGTTACTGTGCTTCCTCGTGACTCTTTTGGTATAAGTCATCCAGTGTTAAGCACTGCCTCTGGCGGTCAGTAAGGATGAAATAGAACAAAAGTTACGAATGTAACTATGGTTCTATGAATCCTGGATGACCGCCAGAGTTCTTGGTCACTCGGAATCCCGTGAACTCGCGAGAAGATTCCATAGGACTGAACTCAGGATGACACCGGAACTTATAGACGACGGGGGTCATCCGAGGTCACAGGTGACTTTGTTGGTATAAATATTCGACCTGCGCATGCGCGAGACGGAAGATATCCAGTGTTAAGCACTGCCTCTGGCAGTCATCCAGGATTCATAGAACCGTAGTTACATTCGTAACTTTCATTTTCGAGCACCGAAAACAGAGAAGTTTGAAAACGCCTGGGTTGCCTCTTCGTGTGGACGGTCGTAAACACATAAGTTTAGAAACGATGATGCCCACACCTGCGTTCGCTACTTGATTGGTTCTTAGTAGTCTCTACCTGTCCTTCCCTGATTCGTCTCGCCGCTATCACGTGACCCTTTCCCGGAAAATCATAAACAACAACATTGATTACCAATCGACTACTGGGTTAATTTAACACGGAGAACTGATTACAGGCGTTGCTGACCTGGTTGTCTTTACTAGCAGCAGTTGTGCTGTTAAAGTCTGCATTTCTGCGGAGGAAGCAGCTGTTATTGGAGCGATTAGCGAGCGGACGTCTGAAGTCACGGTTAGCAGCTTTAGGGGGGGTGATGGACACAAAACAGAGGACTTTCCCGTCCTTCATAATGCTTATTTTGTTCTGCACAACTATTGTGAAGTCCGGAGATAAAATGTAAAGGAACAAAAGCAGTAATTGCTCTCCAGTAGGACAGAGACTTCAGCCACCAGCAGAGCTACGAGTGAGAACAGAAACAATGAAACCGAGGAAACGAGTAAGAAACGTGTGTTGACCACATTTATGGACCCATAATCTAGTAAACTTTTATGTGTAAGTGTTAATTTTTAAGTAAATTTGATATGTGAGAGAGATATAGAGCAAGACCCGCAGCGTTGTAACTAAGTCTAAAAAATAAAACTTTTAAAACTTTCCACGAAATGTGTCTGTTTGAGTTTATAGAGGAAGATTTTAGAGAAGATCTTAAGTATCAAACACGACCTTTCATTCTTAAAGACTACTTTATTACTCTGTCGTATTTTTTTTAACTAAGCTACCAATCTACTTCCTGTTTACACCGGCACCCACCCGCATGCCCAGTGTACGTGAAGAGTCATGTGATATTCGTTTTCAGGCTTGTTAGTCTGGACGGAGATAATTTAGAAAACGATGCTGAAACGCCGTGTGGACGGTATAGGGTTATGGATGTAGCCTTATTCACCTCTACGAGACTCTGAAGTTTGAAACCATTTAGCTAGCACCATTGACAATGGCTGTGTTCAACATGTATGACATAAGGTCCAACGTCTGCCTTGAAGAAGATCTATTGGTCCAATAAGAAGACATCGAGGAGTCAAACGGCATATGTTTGGGGTGTTTACTGGGGATTGTTTTGCGTGCTTGACCTGCCTCATCTCCATTTATCTAAATCTAGGGTTGAGCCAACATCTGAATTTTCCTTCTCCAAATAACAAAAAAAAAAAGAAGTGGTTTAGCTCTAAACCCAATCGTCTGGCTTCCCATTGCTCCCTCAGAAGCCGGTGGGTGACCGAGATGTCCATGACTCTTTACTGTCTTTTCTTTCAAGCAATCAATTGCTGTTTCTGTCATAAATAATAGAGCAGACAGTCTCTTGAGGGTTTCTTCATGCGGTAATGACACACATCTTTCAACGCTGATGTCATAATAATTGGCTGACGATAAAATGCAACACAAAGTGCATTTAATAAAACCATACTGCCTTGCAAAGTGGATTTTTGGTAAGTAATCCATTTTTTGAGTTTGAGAGCGACTTTTTTGAAATGATCATCTTTGATTTCTTTTCTTTTCCTCCATTTTCCTGGATTTAAAAGCCTTTTGCATTCAGGCCTCCACTTTCACTCGTAACATGAGTCATTCCTCAACATACTCAGGCCATCATTATGTCATTTCCCTCTGCCTCACAGCAATGAATGAGTGCCAGCCACCGTCAGCTCTGATGGACCAATCGCTTGTACTAGGCACCGCCTCACTTTACATAATTACATGTGTGGTACAGTAATTACCTCAAATATGTGTAATTTACTTCATCCAGACAATGAATAATAGATCCTGACTTCCTGTGCTGCACATCCACTAGTGTCTCCATATTATGGGTTGGAACATATTGTGTGAGCAGGGCATTTCAACAGGTGACAGATTGTGGGCAGGACGGAGTAGAATAGCACCGGGTCAGGGCCAGCCATCAAATCATAATGTGGCCAAATTAAGTTTTTTCAGAGGACAGTAATTGGGTTATACTTAGGTTTGTACAAGGAGGAGAACATTTCCCTTCCTGGGGGGGGGGGGGATTGTTGGTCCACCATATTGGCAGATCAAGCAAATTAATCCCTTCTTTATTCTTAATCCCTTTCCTTATCATAAGATTATGAAAATCCAGATCCCTCCCTCCTCTCAGATATTAAATTGCACCCATAATATAACTCCTGGCTTAAAGAGGAAAAAGAGGACGTAAAAAAAACAAAAAAACAGAGCCCAGGCCTCCAGCCCTCGCAGATCGTGGCTCAAGTGCTCTTTGTTTTGCACTTCTTTCAGTCATTTCTAAATCCTCCGCTCTGTGAGCCCGGTCCACTGCGGCCATGAATAATGTCAGGGGGCAGCCAGGCTTTGGTATTCAGTGGTTGACAAGCTGCTTAAACTGAAGCAAATTGGGGGAAAAAATAGCTTTCAAATGCACTTTCATTCCTGTGTGTGGGGGAGAGCACACAGGGCAGGGTTATTTTCTCAGCAGAGGGCATTTCTGCTCTCACTCTAGTTACTGTGTGTGTGTGTGTGTGTGTGTGTGTGTGTGTGTGTGTGTGTGTGTGTGTTTCAAAGAACTAGTCATTGCAAGTTTATTTAGTCATTAACACATACACAGCATCGTGGCATACGTGTGATGTGTTGACATGTATGTACGTATGTATCCTGACATCCTTCTCTACTGGTGTTCTGTTGAAGAAGTAAAAGTGGCGGTTCTTTCTGTCACTGTGGACATTGCTCCTGCTGCTCATAGATTCAGCATATAGCACTGAGTTCATTAGTTTGTTAGTGTTGTGTCACGCCATTTTTGTTAACACGAGTCAGCTGCCACATGGGGGATGTTCGGAGTAATTAGCTGAAAAGTTCTGCTCAGTGGACCTATTCTACAGTATTCAGAGTAGACCCGACTAAAGCCCTCGGTATGTGGGGTTTCCATGGGTTTTCTCAACTAATACAACTTGTTAGAGTAAAATCGTCTATCGCTCTATAATTAACTGAGAACTCGAGCACACAACCTTCAAAATCACACGTGGACTCGCTTTCAGTGGAACTGAACTCAGACCCCCGATGATTAATGCACGTCACCACCAGTGGCTTCTACTGCAGACAGCCCCGTTGCCACCTCAGTGACAGGAAAAACAGGCTGTATGTCAAATCCTGTGAGCACTTTCTCGGCCGCCTCTTGTCTCGGGTTAACTTGGACATTAATTGTTTGACTCTTTACAGAGGACAAACAAGAGGAAAAAACTGCTGCACCTGCCATTGGTGGCAGCTCAATGAAAATACTGCATCATTAGCACATTATTGGTCCGCTAAATGTCACGCAGCCACAAGAGGGGGGGCACTGAACCATTGGGATTCAGCCTTACAAGCTCTCATTTTGCGTCCGAGTCCGCTTTGACCTCTCAGAAAGTCACACAGGAGATCGTTATTAACCTGCAGAAAGTGTTTCTGTGCATGTGTGTGCTCATATTTACTGTATGTTTGTGTGTTACTCATGTATATGCACAGCGAGACTGGAAGAGATAGAGGGGGGGACACCCAGAGAGAGAGAGAGAGAGAGGAAATAAAAAGAAATGGTGTACTCATAAATCAAGTCAAGGTCCAGCCAGTTGCTGCTGCCACTGCAATTTTTATCCCCTCCGTGTTTCCCGACATTTGATGCTTCCATCTTCCCCTCTTTTAATCTCATCAACCTCAACAAGTGCAGCAGCAGGAGGGGGAGGAGGGGGGAGGGGGGGCGTCCGCTGTGTCAGATGAGGTCTGTCGATATCTCTCATCAAACAGGAGCTGATCAAAGTTCTGCCTGTGCCCATGCAGGCGCACGGATTAAGCCACATCATGCACAACCTCCTCGACAAAAAAAAAAAAGCCTCTCCACACGAATAAAGAGATTAAGTCGAGAGTGAAATCTAATCAAGGGGACTTGTTGGAACGGGGCTCTGCACCTGACTACATGTGTGTGATGCATTTGTGAGCTTCCTTGCACGTTAATAGTTACGAGCTGATGTTTTCTCAACGGACAAACTCAAGATGGAATTAATTTCATGTGTTTTCAGCCAATGTGGTGATTTAACACTTCACCACCAAATGCTTTGGTGGTGAAGTGGCCATACACATTTTGAGAACATTTGTAAAATGTAGAAATTATTAAAATTAAGGATTCTATTGACACAAAACTCCAAGTAATGATGACTTCTATTAAGCGATTTATGTCTGTGTTTCAAACTTTATATTGATGGAACCCCACTTTTCAAACGATTATTTTCTGCAGAAATATAAAAAAAATAAATTGGTCCTGCATCAACGAGGTTAAAAGAGACGTAGTATATTGAAGTTGTACCATAGGAGGTCAACCTCGGAGCCCTTTCTCTAATGGCAGACCATTGCTCTCTGAGGACCAATCAAAACATTATCATTACAGGGCCAATCAGCAAGTGGGATTAGTGAGGCTTTGATCCAAGGGCTGGGCTTTGCTTACACTGATCCACTCCTCACAAAGTATTTACAGGCTTTGAATTGCCAATCATGTTCCTGCACAGATACTGCCCGAACGCTGTCGCACAATGCCTTTCACAGAGCAGCTTGATTGTAACACATGGAAGCTTCTGTAGACCCACCAGACCAAGTCATTGTGCTGGAATACCCTGGTATATGTATGTTGTTTATTTGTTGCACAACTGTATCATTCTCTGTTAGAGCCAAAGATAAACACAGGCTATAGACAGGGATGCAGTGGGGAGCAAACCCACTTTACCACAATGCACTCACCTTATCGACCTGCTAAATAGACATTTTAAATGTTAAAGGTGTAAATTCAGAGGAATTCAATTCATATCATAGATTCATACGGGTTGTTTGTGTCATGACAATCCCCTGGTTCAGGCTGACTGTAGCACATTGGAGACATCTGAAAGATAACAGGTGGAAGATGACCAGGGTCAGAATTTTCCTCCCAGACCACAGATGGAAGGGGCCATGAAACCAGCTGTCTTTGATGTGAAAAAAAAAATACATAGATGTCAAAAGCATGCGCGTTTAATTCGGTTAATGAAGAGCAGAGAGTCAATGCACCAAATATCAAAGTCTCACTACCACAAATCTCCTCCAACCAAGACAAACTTTACACTGTCATTGTTTTTGGTGAACAAAATGTTGAAAATATATATTTTAAAAAAAAGTTTCTCTGCGAAACTGCTCTCTTTCTGCACAGATGTATTGTTGTAAAACTGTAAAAAGTTGTTAATTATGTTGAGTCAGGTTGCAGCAGCATCTATATGTATTGGGATTGGTTGAACCCTGAACTAGTGAAGTTGTGTCACTTAAGGAGGCGTTGTACATACTATATGCTTTTCCATCCAGCTCAAAGATGCTGGACTACTTTGCCTCCCAATACTTCCTTGTTCTGGTTCAAATGGTTCTTCATTCTTTTGAGATGTTGACGGGTTAGTCAAACTTTTCACGCCACAGTCGAACTTAATTTGCTCGCTATTGTCTCTTAAAGACATGCAAGTAAACACACTAACACTGGTGTGCTGGGGTGTCTTGGACTGTGAATATAGTAATATTTAGATATCAATAATGCAACAAGTTCTTTTATTTTCAAGGCAGTGGTTGTTGATATATGTTGTGAGAGATTGCAATCTGGATCAAAGTGGTGGACTGACCCACCCACCATCGACCGACAGACAGAGTGACGATATAAGTTGCCAGTGTCAAAGTGTCCTGGAGCGAGACACGGACTGGGAGCAACTTTGGTAGAATTTGGGAGTTCCTAAATGCTTAGGAAGGGCTAAATTTACCTGTATGTATTTGACAATTGAGATAAAAGAATAAAAAGACAGGCCGATGATATCATTTGTGCAGGTCCTGACACAAGGATTCATCTGAACTGTGAGTATCTGGAGGAAAAGTAAAGTTTTTCCTTATTGTCCCTATAGCATGCAACATTTCTGAAACCACTCGATCCTCACACACACACCAACAAATTGAAGTTTGTGGTACATCTGTTAGATAATGTGCAACACTTAAACGAAGTGTAAACCACAGCGTGCACAGAGCCCATACTCTGTTATTCCCAAAATATTGGCTATGGTCCTGGCTGCACTTTGTCAAACATTTGTGCTGAGATGTACTCAGTTCTTCTCGGGTATCTTTTACAGCAGCACTTTACCATTTTTTTTTTTCCTCTGATTTTATCTTTTTTCACTCATCTTTCTATTTCAGCCTTGCCATGCAATTACAGCGCCCATTAATGTCTCTATTCTCTCTCTTGCCCTCGACAAAATGCCCCAGATCGGTGTCAAATGGGGGGGGGGGACTGAAATAGTCTCCCTGTGACATGCATGTAATATACCAGCCTTGAAGGATGATTCAATATTTATTCACAAATGTTGGAAAGCAGAGGATTGGAAGACTAGTAATGTTTCAAATGTCTTCTTTAGTTACACCCAGGGCAAGGTTAGCTGCACTTTAACCACTTTGTAAGATTCAATATATTATTCAGAAGAAATCAAGGTTAGAATATCTGGCAGAAGGATCAGATATTTTGTCAATGCAAGTGTTTTTTTGTCCTCCATTAACCTTAAAGAGGACACAATATCTGAATTTGAAGGGCCCTTTGTCCGTTGCTGTTGCAAGATATTGTCTTGAAATCCTTTTTATCCTCTCAGTTTCATCAGGCGTCATTTTTGTGACCTGCAGAGGCCCCCCCGACGTAAAGAATGCACACGAAGTGATGTTAACCAGAGATGACGGTACATGCCCAGGTGTTTGCACATTATTGCCATGGTAGAAAAACACAAGTGATCATCCTGACTACTCACCGGCAGGCGCTTGCCAAAAGAACTGGAGTCTGTGATAGTGATGCATCGCACCAATACTACACATGAGCTGTAGAAAGGACCGGGCCCCTCTGGCATTATGTCAAACCTGCCCCAGTAGACACGATCTGGGGTTATGATCCATTCAGACCACGGTTGAGACCGGTGTGTCCTCAGCTGAGAGGATTTTTGCAAATGCTGTCACATACATTTTTGTTTTTTGTTTTTTTTCACGCCATGCCCAAGAGAGATGAGTGTGAAAGTGAACTTCTAAAGAGACACCTTAAAGGACCATAAATTACTGGGGAAATGAAAGCTTTTAAACATAGCAGGTATATTATTTCCTCTTGACAGTGCAGAGTGTGAAACAATCAGCTCGCTCAATATATTGTCCACAGAAGCCCCTGTGCATTAGGACGGCAGGCCTACATGAATACCAATCAAGCCCAATGATCTGAGAGTGCAGGGATAAAAAAGCACCACAGGGAGAGGAAATATCAACCCACAAGCTGTAATAACCTCAGCATCCACAGATCAGGGATTACTGAACAGAGAAACGACTGAGACATACACAGGACATCCTGATCTACATGCATGCACGGCACACTTGTTAGTCTTGGCATGCAACCTCTGCTACAGTACTGTACCAGCCTGCTGTTATGAACCGTGAAACATGATGGTGCATGTAAAACACACGCTGTATTTGGTAATATGAGGAGGAACACGATTCGCCAGTCTGTAAGATAAGAGCATCAACTGTCATTTTTTCTTTTTTTGGGGGGGAATGAAAAAGGCTCATCATGTATGTCCATCCATTCCGAGGGGTGGCTGACACTAATGAGCAGTCATCCATCACTGTGATACGACCAGCAGGGAGATTATTCCTGCAAGTTTTTGTACTGCCGACGAATGTCCGGTCATCAGCGTGAGGTATGGATGACTCTGGTGCATTATGGGCTGCGTTGCGTTCTCCTCACTGTTCATCAGTCTCTAGGCCCATTGATTTAGTGCTTCATTACAGGATAGTAGATCTATTTTTAGACTGCAGGTTAACGTATGTTTTTTTTTTACTGTAAATGTAATGCAATGCTCCTGTTTATATCGCTCACTTTCACTGTATTTAGATTTATACTGGAAGAGGCGTTGGACAGGAGAGAAAGGATGAATGTGAAGTTGGATTGAAGCGCTAATAGTTAGCGGTATAAATACGGCTAACAGCGCTAACAGCTAACGGAGCTGAGCACACAGCTGGACTGGCACTTTCTTTTCAGAGGGGGTGTTAATTCAACACGAAGCGTTACACAGCGAGCTGCAGTTTGGATACACAGAGCCAGAGCAGAGACAGCTGCATAGTCCGTTGTGTGAGACGAGCGAGTGAGACACTGCTCTGACCAGGTATGGCTTTACTTCATAGACTCTCACGCAACTGTTTCACATTTTCTGTATTTTCAGGCTGGTTTAGTGGTTAAACATTGTGTGATAGTGATACTTGTTGCCAAGAGGTTGGAAGGAGATATGCGTTTAATTTCTAACATTAGCAGAGTATGTTAGCACATCATTAACTAGAGTTAGCACGTCTAGCTACTGAAGGTAGAAGCAGGGAGTGCATGTGGGCTCCATGGTAGCTCTGACAGCTTGACGGAGTAACAGCAGGGGGCGGGGCTTAGCGAAGGGTCAGTTGTTGTGGCTTGCATTCATTCAGTAAAGCCTTACAGCAGCGGCCATTGCAGGCACACCTGTGCTGGAGAGCTGTACTCTACTGAGTGCACTTTTCTAGTTCCGTTTCATGTTTCCTGGTATGGTACGTTTCACTGCAGCTTATCTCAACACAAATCTGTCATCCTCACTGTTTCTAAAAGTCAGGGCTAACCTGTGATGTACAAGGAGAGATGTTTTATCAGCACTTTTGCCCACTGCCATGCAAACATCAGAAAATACTGATAAACAGATGGTTGTAATTCATGAATTTTTCAAAGACAGCTTTTTTTTTTAAAGTGTGCATTCTCACGTTCAGGTTCTGTACAGTACATGCAGGCACATAAACAATCTGTCGAGTTTCAGGTGCCTCTGAACAGTTGCGTGGGGGGTGGGGACATTTCCTCATCAAAGTCACTCCCCTCTCTACATCTGTCAAGGAAACCCAGTGGGATTCTGGGAAAGAGCAATGGCGGTGCTCTCAAGTGAAGGCCCGTGCCGCTGCCTGGCTTTCACAATGAAGAGAAATGCGTATAGTTTCTGGACGGTGAGAAATGCCATTTTGTTTCAAGTCCTTTTGTTTCGGATGAACAAAGAACACGAGATGCAAATGAGAGTTTAAGATAAATGGTGGAGCCATAGGCGCTAAGCCTCAGGGAATGTTTTCAAATGTGAACCCATTGAAATACATGTAGAACAAACTGTTCCCTGGTGAGCCCATTAAAGAATGCATTTTTTCACATGAAGATGAACTAAATACTTTGTTGGTCCTCTTTCCTCATGTTGGCGTTGATGAATTGTCTTCAGTTGTCTCTGTTGTCTTCCTTTTGAAGTTCAAAAACTCTGCTCCAAAGTGGAAACTATTTTTTTAAATGTTTTTCTGTAATAAATCCATAGGGGGGGGACTTATTTTTTCTTTTATCAATCTGCTTGCTGATCTTTTTGTGCGTGGGCCAGTGAATCCAATCAGAATGCAACCCTCTGAGCCCTTTGATTCCCCCAACAAAAGTTGATGGTCTCCCAGCTTGTAAGCTGCCTATCAGATAATAAGGGGGACTTGAATACCAGCTGGTTGTGCTGCAACGACGGCGGTCCTGGCGTGTTCACCTGACGTCCAACGCGCCTCTCTGCCGGCCCCGTCTCACCGCTCCCTCTCCTGGGAAATCTCCCGAGAGCAGCTGTCCTTATCAATGTGCCGGCTGCCCGCTCACTGCCTGCCTGGGCCACATTCTCCAACGAGAGCGGCACTGAGGTAGCGGTAATCTGCCGACGCCACAACAAAATTAAACCGCCAACCGGGGGGGGCAATGGGGGAAAGATTTCCTGCTCTCCATGATATGGCAACAGAGGCCACAGACATTAACATGGCTTTGCATCGGTAAGAAATAAGCATGGCTAAGCGTACAAATCTGGAGCCCTTAGGGCTTCTACTGCTGCTTTCCTGCTAGAAAGGGTCAGTACACATTTTCCTTGACTGCTATCTGTCCATCAAGCTATCATTACTATGATTTGATTGGCTGTGTTTGTAAAATACAATTTGGTTTGTTGTGCTCCAAGGATTAAACGCCAGACCATATTTCAGTGAGCTCTTGTACACAGGTGTGTTGGCAGACACATCTCCACACAAATCACACTGTCACTAACTGGACAGACGGACAGTAGATCTTATGAAAGTGAATATAAACGTTGTCATATCGTGCATAAACTGATCCACTGTTTTACTCCCTAACAATTACCAATTTTCATACTTCAGCGCCGGCGTGTTTTTGGCTTTCCTCTCTGTCCGTCCGTCTGGTCCATTCTCGTGAAGGCCTTATCACAGCAATGCCAATCTCTTCAAATGTTGCACAAACCTCCACCTCGACTCAACAATAATGGGCCATAACTCCAGAATTCATATGCTAATCATGACAATTTCACACTAATGTTTAATGAAGTGATGTGATTTTGGACAGAAATGGCTGCAAACTGCAACATGGCTGGTTGGTGGAGGCTTACAACCACGAGGAGGTAGTTCTAGTTGTTCCCACGTTTTACATTTACTTTAGCAATCCCTTATGCCAGGATAAGTCCTCTGGCTCTCCATTTTTGATTTGTTTGGAATAAACAGAAGAGCAGTGCAGTCAGCAGCAGTACCGATAGAAACACACACTTTAACATCGGTGCATCTCAAATAAAGTGGCTGCTGGCTGCATGATCCGCTGCAGAGGAGGGAGGAGAGGAGAAAGGTGTACTTTAGACAGATTCATTCTACGATCCCCCAGCACCACATATTACACTGCCGATTGCAGACTTTCATTTCATAAGCGTCTATCCCACCTTTAGTGTGTATGTTTTCATTCTTCCATCTCCTGCAGTGTTACTTGAGTCACCTGAAAATAATCATGACTCCTAACCTGGAATATAAATTGCAATATCTGATACATTAACTGCAGAGAAAATAGATTAAATTCGTCAAGAAACTTGTAAATAAATGTACCTGCCAATATGCAGAGATGATTGAACAGAACTTTATTTAACAGCCCCGATGTTTTTAAAGAAATCCTAATGGAAAATAATCACAAGAATCAGCCAGTGGCTTTAAAACCACTGGGAAGAGTTAGAGAGGGTGAACTGTGATTTCAAAGAAATTCCTCCACTGACATATGAAACATGTAATGTGTCCATACGCTCAGAAAACACACACAATGCAACGAGGTACGAACACAGAGCGGCGCTATTGAATGAGAACATGTTAAAACCCGCTACACGGTGTTGAGTTTTTTCTGAAGCCTTTTGTTCCGCTCACACCCTGCTGTTAAAACCTCCTCGCCGCATCACCAACGTTACGAGTGGCCCAGGGTGAAAATATCGTCAGTTATTGCATACCAAACCAAATTCTTCTCCTCCTTATTTCAAGTATCCAGGGAAAGCAGCGCAGCTCATTGAGGGCTAAAACAAGGAGGGGAGAGAAGCACGAGGATTAGATAAAGTCTGTCTCATACAGAGACGATAATAAGCAAGGCTGGAGAGAGGGAGAGGGAGAAGGGGTGGTTATAAAATGATTAAGGGGCATGCTATATAGAATTTCATGATTTGAAAAACACAAACAGGTCTGTCAGATGGCTCTGCCTCACCATCTGTTCTCTGCTGCCAAAATGTACAGCGGGGAAAGATTTGTGACGCTTCACCGCTTTAAACTGAACGTAAATAGCTCTCTGATCCTGAAATAATAGTTTGGTCATCTTTGGACTCATGCAAACACACACTTAAAGAGTAAATATAGATTTAAGGTACATGTAGAATACATATATATACATATATATATATATATATATATATATATATATATATATATATATATATACACACACATATATTAGAGGTGCAACGGATTATAAAACAGTTTGGATCACGGATCAGATCAAAAATGGGATAGAAAAGAAAAAAAGATGGCAAACATAACTTTCAGAGATCCCTGATCATGTTTTGTTTTGCCGCTGATACTAATTGTAGATCATTGATGATCCCTATTGTTGTTTGGTTATAGCAGCTGCTCTACAAGGCTCCAGGCTAAATCTTTTTGCCACCGTCCCAAAAATCATTTCAACCACTCCACAATTCGAAATGTTCTCCTTTTACTTTACTCGTGTTTTTTTCCCCCAAATAAGGAAATAAAAGATTGCATTTTTATAGATTCAAACAAATCGTGTCATTAGTAGTGTTAATTAAATTATAAGGTGTTTAGAGTTAAACAGATCATAATTCATCTCTAATATCTATTTATGTTGCTGTGAAAACATCTCTTCAAACAGCTGGATTTATTAAAGTTTCTTACTAACACTACATTTTACGAGATCACATGAACACATCATGATAACGTTATAATTTACCTTCGTCCAATACTCATTATCACTGAACAGAGCCTGATTAGAACTGAACCTTCGTTCTCCTCTCAAATTGAACACGTTTTTGGTTGTTTACAATGTTGTTTACAAAGATCGGTGACTAGAGAAGCATAAATTGCCGATGTCCTGATCACATATTTTACTGAATATTTCCGGATAAAACTTTATTTCACACTGTGATGATGAAGGTAAACTGTGTAATTAATCCGCGGTTCACGTGCCTGCCGAACCATGAGGGGGGGATCCGTACGGATCAAGGATCAACCGTGGTCCGTTACACCGCTAATATATATTATAATTATAATTATTTCTGTTAGACAGTATAATCATGCAGGAAACAAGGCTGTAAATGATCATACAGCATTGAATAAAGGGTTAACGGTGAACATGCTGTAAATACTCATCTGCTATTTTTGCTTCATGGAGCCTCTGGCCCCTTCCTGTCCGGAGCCTGTGAGTCTGGACACACAGAATGATGGCCAAAGTGCTCCTGTACACACAGACACACACACACACACACACACACACACACACACACACTAAACAAGGGATATATTTATTTTGTAAAACCCGCTGGCATGTAAAGTGCACTTGGTTTGATTACAAATACTGTATACAGTACAAGGGGAGAACGCGATATTGACTCACAGTATCATTTAAAAACAATTGATTTTTTATTTTTTTTAACTTTTCATAAGGAGGAAGGTGCATTATAGCAATATGATGCCTCCTCATCTCTGCAGGATGATGAATGGCTGCGGAGAACTCCTCAAGCATTTCAGCTTCTGCTTACTCTTAATGTGCACCCCTTCAACGGTAATGATCCGAAAACGTGTTTATTTAAGGCTCTACGTGTAGCATTTCAACGCAGATGAATTATTATCACAGTCGATGTGATCCATCAGTTTTAAAACAAGAGAGTCATCCCTCATTGTGTGCACTACATTCAGATTTGGAGGAAAAACGGCTTTACCACACAGAACAGGAAGGGTATCAGAGTTGCTGGCGGAGATACAAACACCACCTGAGGTACTGCAGCAATAAAGTAGGAGGGAGCCTGACTGATGCTACACAGCTGTGATTATTTACCTCTATGTACAAAAGTTAGTTTCACACGTGAAAATTCAGATTGTTGTTCATAGCTTTCTCTCTGTTTCTTTATAAAGAGCAGTTACACCGCTTTTATCTGGACTGCTTTGTCAAATCATGCTGGATTATATGATTCATTTAGGTACTTTATTGTAATATTATGTTATGAATGTATATTTTGTGGGAAGCTATAACTGGAACTAGCCCCGTTCCATCCCGGTGATATAAACAGATGCAGACACAGGTAGTAGATGAATGAATAATACATATTTAATAATAATTAAATACTTTACAGTCGTTTAAAGTAGTTCAATAATTCACTTTACAAATGTTTTTATGAGGAAGGAAATCCTCTCAACACATTTGTGACCTCACACAGTACACACAATGCATTTTGGTGAGAAACATTGATTGTAGACATAACTTTTGATTGTTTATAAGAACCCATAAAAGCGCCATCAAAAGCAGGCGTGACATCTGTGTGTATGAGTTGTTTCTGGTCTGTTTTCAATCAGTGTTGATACTTTAAACTGTTCTAGAGTGTCCCATCAGTGCCTTTATTTCCCATAAATTTCCTGAAAAACTAAAAGCACCATTAAAGAAAAGCTATAACCATCGGGACATGTAATTAAATCAATGATTTCTCTGTAAAACGTCATTATTCACATTTTCCCAAAAAAATAACAAAGATGATAGTTGGAAATTGCATTCCAAGCAGCACTGCAAAAAAGGGATCTACATAATGAGGCTGTGACTGTTTAAGAAAAAGTCTCTTACTCAGCAGTATTAGTTTGTAAGAAGTTATAATGGCCGACATAAAAAAGAGAGGGGGAATGACTGTGCCCATCATATCACAAGGGCTATTCCGATGCTGTTTTACCGTCACAGTCCTCCTGGATGATTACAGCGGCACAGTGGGAGGGGAAATAAAGCTGCCTGGCTGGCTCTACAGCTAGCATCAGATGACTTAATCAGGCCATAAAGAAGGCCTCACTTACAGATGCTGTGTTGCCCCTGTGCTCCGCATTTCATCAGCCCCAGGGAAGGGTGAAATATGCTTCCTCTGAAGGTAATGTGCCCTATCTCTGTCCAAGCGGTGACAAATTTATCGCTGCCTCGACTATTTACAATCCATCCGAGCCGTGATGATCTGGCTTGTGTTATTTAAGCTGCAGAGGTACAGCCATGTTGATAATACTGCTGTTGTGAGGCGCCAGCAAAGGGGGGGTACAAATACGGTTGTTTCACGTGTGAGGTTTTTGTAGTTCCCATGAGCCTCCTTAGCTGGTTTGCCGCGACGTGATTAAAGTAAACCAAAAATGGCACGCGTTACAGAGCTGCATTCAAAGAGGTGTTGCAACTTGAGTCATGAAGGCGGATGGAGTCCAGTCAGCATATCTTCCATATCAGAGAAAGGGTGGGATAGTCTCATGTTTCTACCACATTGTCATGGTCTTCCAATCCAAAGCAGTGCTGCTAATGTGTGGGCGCTGTCAAACCTTTTTCTATTGGGTAGCGCTCATAGAAGGAATTGGAAGTTTAACAAAAGGTTACTTTGCTTCCTCTATGAATCTAGCGAGTGTAATTTGGTTGAATACAAAGCTAATCATCCTACATCCCTTTGTCCAGAACCTCTCATTTGACCTGGAGAAAAAAGGATTCATGACAATATTTCAAGTAGCTCTCCGACTACCTTGGTGAAATGGATCGAGTTTACCAGAAAGCAATCCCAATAAAACCAGAGGCAGCGGATATTTCTTCCAAACACAACACGAATCTCTCTCCGAGAGCTAATTAGCTACTCGCGTTTAATGAACCTAATTAGGCACATTCCACACTACTATTCACAACAGTATAAAAATATTGATTTACTAACGCATCCAAGATGTATACAAACACAATCAATAAAGGCTAATTAGCACTTGCTAAATTATGAATGATGTGTGTTTGCTGCAATGGATTGCCAACGATATTGTCATATAATGAAACGCATCTCAGCAGATCAAAGTACTACTACTTACGTTTTGAAGTAGTAGTACTTAAGTACTTAAGTTCTAAAAATATCCCCAAAAAATCTTTTTGAGTCATTTATACATTAAATGAACTTAGGAACAGTATCATTCAACACATAAACACACTTATACATGCGCACACAGCAACACATCCTTTGTGAACCATCAAACAAGTTCTCCACCTCAGCTAGCGTGCACACTCGTCAGCTCCAGTTTGCATGTGAGCGCAACACAACCTGCAGGACGGACCGTGAATAGGAAATCCAGCTCGCTGAAGGGTATGAACGGCTATTTGAGCAATTCTCCTGTACATTTAACATGAACACAGTGCCGTGAGACGGTATAATTACAACATCCACAGCAGCACGAGTGACGAGCTCAGAGGCTGTACTCACCAAACACCAGCTCTCTACGCTCTCGGCCTAATCTCTTCCCCTCTGGCTGATCGAACCCCTCGTGAGATCGTTTAATCAGGGAATATTACCGGGTATGACTGAAGTCTTGATTCAAGACACCAGACACCAAACCTGTATCAAGTGTAAGACCCTGCAGAGGCTGCGGAGACTGTTTAAACTTCCCCTGGATGGCTCTTTGTGTCTGCTACTCTGGAAACTGTTACCAGATCAGTGTTTTCCCGTATCTTCAAAGCTGTCTTATCACAAACCTCTCGTTCTATTAATTTAACAGGATATCTGTCATGGGGTCATGTTGTTGTGCTCGAATGTGAGAACACTGCAGAGTTAGCACAACTCAAAGCGATAATATTCCTCTTCTAAAGTGCAATGTGGCTCTGAGGGAGAACTGGTGTCTCTAAACACGGATATATCTCACTGCTGATGCTGGTAGCTGGACAAGCAGACCATGATGAGGATGGCTGTGTGGAAGCAGAACATGTGAGAACATATTCCACTCAGGTGGCAACCTCTGCAGAAGAGCCTTAAACACTGCATTGTTTTTAATGGCCAGCAGGGGGCGACTCCTCTAAATGTATAGAAGTCTATGAGAAAATGACTACTTCTCTCTTGATTTATCACCTCAGTGAACATTGTGAACATGGTTTTATGGTCTCAATCGTTAGTATCAAGTCTTGTGCAATACAGCATGAGGTTCATTTAGTAAATGATGGTCCCGTACAGAGTTAAATAGACGATAAAAAATGCTTTTGTTTGGTCCACGAGTTGTCTGTGTTCTCGTTTCACAACGATAACCTTTTCACAGTGTGTTTCCGGTTCATGAAAGTTAATTGTAACCGTTTCGTTTGCCTGAAAAAGTCTGATTCAGCATTGGGTTGTATATGACGAACTCAAGGCTTCAAACCGGTAGTCCACAAAGCAATGGGTGACGTCACGGTGACTGCGTGCACTTCTTACATACCAGCTATGATTGGAGTACACACATTTTGTGATTAAGGCTTTTCAGTGATTTGCTGAATTGCTCAGGATGCCTTTTTACATCCGGTGGAGAACTGACTTTGAGCTTGTTGCATCACCTGTGGGTTATATACTGTATGTATATACTGTATGTAAGGGGACATGTAATAGCATAACGCTTTGTCTATCTAAACAAAGAAAGGCTGCCTTAAGTAACACTTAATCAGCAAAAAGGAGAGACAACAGGTGACACTACATCAATACACCACAGCATGAATAATCCCAGTTAACAGTAGTTAACTGTAGGTTGTGACATATGTTAAGAACAAGAGTTCGGGGAAATTGTGTTGCTGTTGAATTTGTTAAGGACAATGTGAGATCTACATCTGCCTTGTTTGCACTTTTGGTTGATGACGGATGGAGAGTCATTGCAAAACATTTGACGTCGGAATTTTGTTGGGATATTCCCATCGGAAGCAAAATATCAATTTGATATTTGAAGTTTGATCATGACGAGCTTTGACTCCGTCAACATCACGCAGTCAGAAACCTGAAGCATTGTACAGTAGCGTCCACAAACCGGCTGAAATGTAATTAGATTTTTAGAATAAACTCATCTGGCTTTTCGTGGTCAGATTCAGCTTGTCAGTGGCATGATAATGCACAGTACTGCATAGTGTTGACTTGATAATTGACACCATTACCTTCCAGCGGGTTGAGTGCCGATCCCATTTTACAGACCAGGACCAACAGGATGGGCATGAGCATGGCCAACATGTTCCCTCTGTGCACACACGGCCATCACACTGCCACAAAAATAAAATAAATACATTTAAAAATCAATGGCTGGACCTGAGTAGGATGTGCCAGTGTTTTACCGTCCCCTGTTGGTTTGTCAGCCTCTCTGGTAGCGCGGGCTCCCCGACATCCTTCAGCCTCTTCCCTGTGTCAATATGATTCCCTTCCACTCGTCCTGCTTGCCTACTTCTCTCAGCAGTGGCTTAGACATTATGATTGCTCATTGTACTGTGACTTTCCCAGCCACTGCCTCTCAGTCACCTACACACACAGTTTACTTCCTCTTTTGTAGCCTCAGGTCCCTAGTCTCCCTTGCTCTCTCCCTCTGCACCCCCCTCCACCAATTCTCTGCTTCCTCTTGCCCCCGTCTCTCCATCCTCCACTCACTTCAGTGCCTTTGTGATCGGAGTGACAGGCTTTACAATATGTCGCTGCAGATCTACCTCACCTTTAATATTTCAATAAAATGCCAATGCAGGGTGGTGTAGGACCCCGGGGAGTGGCTGGCGGAAGCCTGTTCGGTGTATTCGGTCCCTCTCTGGCTCTCACTCTCTCTCTCTCGTCTACCCTTTTCAGTCAAGACAAAAGGCTAAACAAACAGCCACAAGCAGTAATTATCACAGAGAATATAGAGGAGACATGGATCCGTGTTCCGTCATGGCTGAGGACTAAAAAATCTGTTCTTCAGAGTTCTTCTTGTCAACGCTAATAGAGAGATAATGAGAAGAAAACCACACACAGAGCCGCTACCGTGGCTTTAGAACTGGGGTGGTCCCACTACGGTGAATATTTCTTTAATAAACTAGAATATATCTTGAGCATGTTTCAAATAAATGACATGGTAGGTACATTGCACATCCTTTAAACACTACATGTTGACTAGATTTTGTGAAATTCTGCTTTTTGCATTATAATCTTTTAAGTGGGCCCTTAGGCCATAAACAGAGACCAGCATTGGTATTTGGACGTTTCCACCTTTTTTAACTTGAATTATTTACAGATGTACACACATACTACGCACAATTTTAGAGTTTGAAAGTACTGAATTAATCAAAATTTTCTTTTATTATGTGGGCACAGTAATAAACTACTGTAATGTCAAACGTTAAACTGTTTAGTAGTGTTGCAGAGTTTAATTGATATAAAATAAATATCACATGGGGTTTACTGTTCAAGAAACACTCTTTTTAAAAATGTATTTCTGTATATGGCCCACAATCCAAAAAGTTTGGTCATCCCTGCGTTAGACTCTAGTCTTATTCAACAAAAAACATCATAACTGCATGACATTAAACAAAAGTATACTACTGCAAACTGAAACATAATCAAAATACCCCCAAGTGCAAAGTCATATTTTGTAATAAACGCCCCCAGAAGGCAGCAGTTGGACAGCAGAGTGAACTTTTAGCCCAGCTTTCTCTGCTGCTCCCCACAAATAAAAGCAAGCCGCGGCCACATTTCACATATCCTTGAATTGGTGCCAATTATACAGCAAAATGAATATTTATCAAGGTCTTATCGGAGGCATCTTTGAGCTAAATGTGGTTAAATCTCCTTGAGTAAACTCCTGATAACAGATGATATCTGTTACCCGTGACTAAAGAGCACATTTTCTTTTTTCCATCACTATCTTCCATCAGCATGTCTTATTATAGTGTTATTGTAAAAAATCTCAATTGATTTGCTTGACAGATCTTATTTTTTTCTATCAAGGATGTCGTGGGTGTGCCTGCAATACAGAGGGACGGTGCCAGGTCTCTGTCTCAGCATAATAACCACAGCGGATAAGACCTCCTGTGCAACGATTCAGGATCAGTCCACAGACATCATTATGGAGCAATATCCTAACAGAGATCTGGAAAATGTGTGTGTGTGTGTGTGTGTGTGTGTGTGTGTGTGTGTGTGTGTGT
>NW_022280143.1:306272-326191 GCF_004355925.1 Anarrhichthys ocellatus
TGTGTGTGTGTGTGTGTGTGTGTGTGTGTGTGTGTGTGTGTGTGTGTGTGTGTGTGTGTGTGTGTGTGATAGAGAGAGAGAGAGCCAGGATATGTGAGAGAGACAATGCTCCAGCCTCCAATATTAGATCATAGCGTGGGGATAATGGTTAGCACCGGGCTCTTTGAATTGTTAATCCAGAAGACAAGAGGCATGGATTAATCATGGAGGGAATCTATTCCAGCGACAGGTCAAGTATGTTTGATAGGCATTAGCAGGGGGAAGCATGTTAATAGGCAAGGTCACACAAGCTACCGACGTGATCCCTTCAGACGACGAGACGCTTCTAACATGCATCGTGTGGGCTTTTAACGGTTGTGGAGTCAACAAGGATGTCGTTTAAGGGTTTATTGAGTTAGGAAAAAGAAGGTGCAGAAACACAGTGTCAGGCACCGCAGCCTTTTGAAAACGCCAAAAATGAAATGAAATAATATTTGGGGTTTAAAATGAAATATGATAATGAGATAATGATATGTCCTTCATTCATTTCATCAAGTCACACATAAACTCTGGTCAACGGTGCATGTGTGACAAGGTGACCTTGAAACTAGTGGTTTGAGCTAACAATAGCCTGTTGAAAGTTCTGATACTAAAGATTTTCATGGAATCGTTACTACTTCTGGTCAATGTATATTCTTCAGTGACCTCTCTATACAGTTTATAAAATTGCATGAGTTTGTTTTTCTGACAAAGCAGCTGCTCAACAAGTGTTTGCTGCCTCCAGAATTCTGGGACGCGCAGTAATAAACTGCTCTCTCAGCAACTACAGGTATCACCAAATCAGATTTTTTGATTATATCGTTCTTTTTTAAATGTTTTTCAAGAAAAGTGTACAAGCATTACATTTGTTTATCTTGAGTTTACGTTACAGCAAATCCAATATTCCAATATTAAATTGTGCAGATTCCAAACTGTGTTGGGTCGCTCTAGAGAGAGTCAAGACTTGTGTAAAATACATAAAATAGACATTTTTTCTTTTTTTAGTTTAGTTGTAAAAGTCAACTTCATCATCAGCCCGCCCAACAACATGCTGTTGAGACCTTGCCAGTACAGACTAGTCTAGAGTCTGTGAAGGACTGTGGAGGAGGAAGACGATACCTCTGTCGCCTTTCCTTCAGTTCATTCAGACCCGAGCTTGATCAATGCTTTGGCGCTGTATGGACTGGGACCAGTGTTCTCAGGCGTCACTGCACTCGTTTGTGTAGACTACCCTCCAGCCCCCCCTAACCCCCTCCAGTCCAATCCCCCCTTCCTCTTCTGAGACTTTTAAAAAAGGAGAGTAGTAGTTGAAAGACTCCCGGATAATGACATGCTGCAACTCTTCTGGTTGTTCCTTATTGTCTGTTTTCTCCAACCCTCTGTCCTGTTGTCCTTCCACACTCACCCCGAGCAACATTACACGTTGTGTCCACTCTGTGTGACCTGATGACAAGATAAGCAGCAGCTAGATGGCCCGGCCCCAGTCGAGTCAATTGTTCGGCGATCAAGCATCGAGATGACATCATTATGCGCTGAAATATTAGCCGAGGCGAGCTCTTATCTGCCCTCGTTCCTGTCACTTCTCCCTGTCCCCCCCGCCCCCCCCTTTTTTTTTTTGCATATTAATTGACGGTGTGATCTCCTTGACGTGTGCCCGGGGGAATCCGGGGGATAACCTGAAGTGTTCGTCTGTGCCGTGTTTATCTGGGCCGCGGCATTGGGGGGGGGGGGGGGGGGGGTGCGAGGGCACAGTGCGGGCTCAACTGGGTGTGTGCATACATGATTTACGTGGCTTATACACAGGGGGGGTGTGTGAAGACGACCTTCTTTGCAGTGGAAACCAAAGCTCTCTCCCAGTATGTTAGAATGCACTTGGTCACCGCAGGCCCGGTGATATGAGAAATGCCACAATACAACTTCTAAGGTGGGAGATGTATTGCTCTAAAGATTCAATCAGGGCGTCTCTTTCATAGCTCCGCTCTTGGGTTTCATGTCTGGACTTGAAAGTGGTTTTGCTTTAAGAAAAGGTTTGCAATTATTATTTTTTCTTTATATTCAGAAATGTCCATTTTGCTGCTGTTTGTTGCTGATTGACAACAGCGATTCAGCTCACAGTCCGGTGAGGAAAGGTTTCACTCGGACTCCTCTAATCCTCTGCCGCGAACAATGTGAGGCGTTTTACACTGAGGGTTTGGTGGAGGATGGCTGAAGGAACAGAACATCAGAGCAGCCCTTCACCACATCCACGCTACCTGTGAGCTTGTAATGCCTGCAGCGCTCACACGTGTGTTTTCCAGTTTCCTCCCACTGCCCGTCGCTTCACTTTGACTATTCAATCCCAAAATCAATTGTGTGCTTGACCGTGACTTTTTTTTTAACCCGTGTCAAAATAAGGGGGCCGCGTTGGAATTGTTGTGGTTGAAACCTTGCACATGTGAGTTCACGGTGTCGCGACTGCGAAACAGGACCTTGCATTGATTTGTGTTTTCAATCCGACATGCCGGCCGCTACAGAGCATGTGGAACTTGTCACCTGACAAGCTTTAGATTACTCTGCTGCCTCTGAGCAGGCATATAAAGTATTTCTGTTTGTGTGTGTGTGTGTGTGTGAGAGAGAGAGAGAGAGAGAGAGAGAGAGAGAGAGAGAGAGAGAGAGAGAGAGAGAGAGAGAGAGAGACTTCCTAATTCAGGTGTCTCCTTTTACTGCATCCAAATCAGCCGTTAATTCACTTTTCGTTGTCATACTACACTCCTTTAATTTCCAAGCGTTAGCGTGAATCGTATCAAATACATTAAACCATGAGACACTTTCACTTGAATGTGGGTGACAGCTTGTTAGCGCAGATGAAAGTCCTCCTCCTTGAGGACATTTTAGGGAGAAATGTGTGAAGAAGAAGCTCCTTACCTGTCCTTATTCGCACAGAGCCGATCACCCGTTGCTTATGAAAACACGTTGGCTATGCTGCCTCGTATGCAGTTGTTTATGTGAAGGTTCTGTCACAGCTGTCAAATAAAGGCCACGTAAAAGCCCAACAAAATGACAACGCAGGCAACATGTTTCTGCAGACGAGATTGCTCTGCGGTGGTGGTAGGTAACATGTTTATCTTTCATTTTTAGGTGGAATGAGTGTGTTCATTTAGCTCTCCTGCTGGGAGACTGCCGGTGTAAGTAGTGTACAAGGTACAGGGACAGTGTGGGACTTTACTTTTTTGGTGCCCTAGAATAGTCAGTTATTGATTTCCCAAATCATTTAGTCAACTTCTGGTCTGACAAAAGTGTTCAGTCGGGTAATGTGCCTTTTCGGAAGCACATATCTGTGTGAGAAACTTTTCTCGACTATGAACTTTAATAAATGCGAGTACAGGTCCAGGCTTAGTGAGGCCCATTCTTGAAGCTGTACTCAGGGTTTCAACTGTGACCTCGATCGGCAAATGTGGCTCCGCTGTGTGAGCAGAAGCGCTGCCAGGTGTCTGGCAAGAAATAGAATGAAGTACAAATGTATTCAGGGATTGTTGGCAGCAGTGGCCCCGAGCCAAACTGAGTTTGACACCCCTGGTTTACAGACTTCAGAGTGGTTGAAATGTTATTTTGTATGGTGGCAAAGAAAAGCCTGGAGCCTTGTCGACCAGCAATAAAGATCATCAATGATCTGCAATTAGTATCAAAAACATGCTACAGAACTCGAAAAGAATTAGAAACCTTGCATTTTATATTCCTTATTCCAGGTTACTGACCGTCTATGACTTCTCATCACATTCTGCTTATTTCTGTGCTTGCACCTTGATATCTGCCTTCATATGTGAAGGTCCTTGCTTTAGTGTCTTTCTATTTACATTACTCAACATACAGTACACACTTGAGGCTTAACACACGGTTGTTCTTGTGATGACTACTTTCACACAGAATATTACACGGCGACGAAGCAACGTGTTTTTTTGTTTTTTTTATCCAGGTTTAGATTGTTTTCAGAATATAAGTGTTTGCATAATCTGGTTATTCACGTTGCTCATTCTTTCTGCGGCGGTGAGAGCAAATAAACTGCGTGGATCAAAAAATAGACAACAGCCGCTGTTTCACTTAATGATAACACAGCGAGTGTCATCCCCCTGCAGGATGTCCACTTGTAGTCCATCTATGCACTATTGGGTTTATCTAACAATGCAATGTATTCAAAGGCATGACTAACACAGACTTTTGAAAGTAGATAGTGTCTGAAATATTTACAACAACAAAATGCCGTTAGAAGCAGAAGAAGGTAAGGAAATGCAAACAATCCCCCTGACCTGTGCATCGATACCTCAAGGTTCTCCTCCTGTGTGCACTTTGTATGACTCCCTATGCGTTTGCATGCCTGTACCCTGCTGCTACTATCCGTTACAAGATGTAGATTCCGAACGAAAGAATCTAATGTGATGCAGAGTCATGTTCCTGAAACCTCTCCTGCCTTCCTAAATTACCTCTCGTCCCTATTTATACAGCGCTGTCCCGCTGGCAGCACCTGCCTGAGTCCACGCACCATGTCAGTCTAATGCGGCACGCACAAACGGCCCGCTATTATCCAGCAGCGTGAGACCGACTACATGTAAGCGTGTCGGTGATTGATATTCACAGGCACACTCTGGGCCCAAAGGCTTCTCTATGAGTTGGGGTTTAAAGGGGTTGGCGGCGTGGACCTTTGGTTAGGGAGGCCGTCAAGCAGCCAAGACGTTCACAGCTTTGATTTCCGCCTGTTGACCGTTCACCGGAGCTCACTTTTGTTTGAGAGTGTCACTTTGGGATGTTCAAACTCACACAACACAATGCACATGCACGAGCGAAGCAATTTGCATTCTAAATGTTTCCAACCACGGACAGACAGATTAGTTCGGTTGCGTTTTATTTTTAGCAGATTTGATAGGAGAACAACAGCAGGAACGTCTCGAGACTCCTCAGCGGGTCTGGGTGCAGAGAGCTCTAACAAGGAGTTTCTTACAGTGGCTTGTTTTCTCACATCCGTCTCTTCTTCCTTCGCCTCCGACAGCGGGAGCAGCAGTAATTACTAAGAAAAGGGAAGTACCGGCAGTTTAGGAATTTGTGCACAAAAACCAAAACAATTGCGTTCTACCAGCTCAGGTTGCATATCAGAAGGCGGTTTTGGATTGAAGCTCGTGATAGATGTTATTTTGTTGCATTTACATATAAATGCACTCAAGCCAGAGAAAACAAAACGAAACAAATAATTCCAAGAATTATCTTCGCACATCTGTTCTCGTCGGTGTGAACGAGCCTCTGAGACAGCATGTAGACCGAGATGTGGCAGTCAAACCCTCCATTGAAACTAATTAAGTTCGACTTTGGATGCTCTTCAAGACAATTCTGTTCATTGTCAGTATTAAAATCTATCTTTGCCCCTTCAGGGAACAGCATGAACACAGGCCAAAAGTTTGACTTTCTTGAGACAGAAATGCTGTCTCCAGCAGGATCAGATCACAATAGCAGCTTTGGGTGCCTTGGCATCTCGGATTTAAATCTGGCAATTTTAAAGTAAAATTTGTGCTTTTCTTTTTTTTGGGACTGTCCCTAAATGAAATCTGAAGAGTGAAGATGTTTCAGTTTTGCAAGTATTTCATTTCAGTTCATTGCAAGAAGAGGCAGAGGGAGTTTAAAGTGTCAAATGATATTAAACATGATCTTGTTGAGGGTGAGAAGGGGCATGGCATTGGAATAATTCAAATTGAAGAGGAAAAAAAAACAGTAAAATGACAGTCTCCATGAGACATAAGTGCTTTTTGATAAAGAAATAAGATCACATACATTATTTGCGTCATGAGGATGGACACGCTCAGATAAGCCTTTCGTCTGATCTCACATCGCCTGCGTCACGGAGCAGCATCAGAGTGGATCCAGACTCTCCATATGACCCGACCCAGGACGCCCCAGTTCACGCTGCAGAGATAAACCAGGACAGAGGTGTTCCATTCAAATTCAAAGAGGTCCAGCTACTAACTGGTCCTCCTCACAATGTCTAAATGGTGTCCTATAGCCTATGTCTATCAAATAGAAACAGTAATATCCATATCATTTCGACAATATTTATTATCACTCGTCAAAGTAGGGCACTTTTAACATATACAGATGTAAAACAAATAGCTATCTTTACCATAAATAAAATGATTCCTGGCACAAAGAAAGTTTTACACTTCAAGTAAAAAAAATCTTTTTAAAAATAATTATAATTATAATATATAATATAAAGAAAAATATGGATCTTTTAGAAAAAAAGTGTAACCCGAGCTTTTTCTCTTGATTTTATTATATTATTAAAAAGAAAAACTGCTAGTAGTTTGAATCTGGGCTTGACTTAAGTGAGTGCCGTTCTCATGCACATGTGTAGGTGCTCATTGGTGAGCCTGGAACAGTACTTAATATAATAAATGTCCATAGAGACGAAAGCTTACTCACAGCTGTAAGCCGGACTCAAACATGGTCACGGTGTGCAGCGCTACTTTGGTTAAAGCAGGGAAAATAGTCTCAGACACCAGCCAGGAAGTAGAAGGTCCATGCTGTCGTCTCTCTTACGCCGTTGTTCTCTCTAGTGGACTGTCAATGCACAGTAAACAACCCATGTGACCGGCTCCACTGAGTGAAGCTAGCGTCGTATTAACTGGATGACCTGCGCCTGCGTCTGTCACTCGGTGCAGGTCCGACATTTGGTGATGCCATGTTTACTATTGACAACCATGGAGCTATTAAGGACAGTCAGGAAGTCACTCTTCATCATATTGGCTGACCATTGACTGGTATCTAGCTTTAATTTAAAGGGTCAACATCAGCAAACCAGCAACGCCAAACCATCTCACACACCGGCATACTTCAATCTACAGAGGAAACCTATTTCTCAAGCGCCACTGATGAAGTGAACACATGTGCTCCAACCTCCCCCGATCAATAGAGAAATATTCATACTAAACACACGTGTTCTGTTCTCGACAGACCTCCAGCCCCCACAGGCTGAGTGAACAGGGAACAGGAGCATAAAGAATACCGAGAGGTCGTGGACGTCTGCGAGCGAGGTAGGATTATCCACACGGACTCGCTTTCTGCAGGCCATATTAAATCACCTGGCGATATGTAGCCAGTGGTCGGAGCCGCTCACAAGGGCGCGGGCAACTCATAATGGCATGAGCTCTCTGGCTGACGGAGCTTTATTAAGCTGCAGGCTGAGGAACTCCAGCGCTCTTGCTCTCTCGCTCTCTCTCTCTCTCTCTCTCTCTCTCTCTCTCTGCAGAAACAACCTGGCTGATGAGACATTTTTTAAGTTTGAAGTCTTGAAATGATCCAGAGCTCTGTGGGGTGAGAGTAATAGATGTGTAATAGAGCAGTTACACATGATCATTGCGGAAGCCTGAACAACAATTGTGTAACATTGTGAGTGATCAAGCCGTGTGATAAATCCTAAACTAGTTTCCTTCAGTGAAGTAGTGCCTCTCCCTTTTACAATGGCGTGTCACACACAGTGATCGTCGCCTCAAGCAAAACTAATCTCACGATGGGGAGATAAATAAAATAGTAGATCTACATTCAAGTCACCTGAAAGTATCAGAAAGCCCTTTATTACTCGAGTCGGGGCAATAAGAATGCAGAAGAACTATTAAAGTCGCCGCGACGGACACAAAGAGAAATGGAACAAATCGAGCCGAGGCTCTCCTAATTGCATGCAGAGAGGCTGCAAGGACTGTAAATCCGCTGAGGGAATTACCTGGCTGTACGCGTCTCATGAGCAGGACATATTTAATATCCTCTCCTGAAGGGGAGAGGATTTGAATGATCCAAGGGTTTATCAACAACTTTTACAGCCCATTACCATTCTGGATTGTTATTACTGAGGCTCTTGTTAAAGGCCATCCCTCGGAGCGCCGAAGCGAATCTCCCGTTCATCGATGGGGAAAAAAAAAAGCAAGTGCCACCGCATCAACTTTTTAAATATGCTGGTAAGCAGTCTGATATGTTGGGTCTCCAGGCGAGCGGTGTCCTGACACTTCCTGTCCTGCCTCGCACGGTGACCTAATGGTCTGCGGAGCTGTAACTGGAGCACAGATACTGTTTCCAGCTCCCATTTCCTCACCTCCGTGTCAAAAAAGTCGCCCGTGTGCAACACTCTAGTCTAGAATTGATTCACTTCCCCCGGCTGCTGCCTCTTTATCCCCCTCCAGATGAACAACTGTTGCAGCAGTGGCCGGTGGAGCTCGGGAAATAAATGACCCCCGCGTTTAAAGATTTATCATCCTATTCTCCTCCTATCAGCCATCTGTGCATTGACTGAGCTGCTCGCCATGTAAAAGAATGCCACTGCCTGTCCCCGATTAGAGCCCTATCGTGATCTGCATGTCCATCGCAGGTTAATAAAATGTAATACACCTAGCTGTCACTCACAGGTTATATCCGGCCGAGAGAATATGGAACTGGACGTTTTAGAGAAGCAAGCTGTAATATTGCAGGTGCGGCCCCTTCACTGGCAGGTGCTGGAAGATGTGTGGCAAACCTGTCCCTTGTAAAGGATGTTTGCAGCGTCGTGCATGACCTACTGTAGAAGTCTTGAGCTAGAAACTGTGTTTTCCTGAGCTTCAAATGAGCCCTTCATATCTAGAAAGGTCCTCTTCAAGGAGTCCGGCATGTTGCACCCCCCCATGTTTCTACAGTAGCCCAGAACGGACAAACCAAACACTGGCTCTAGCGAAAGCCCTTTTGGGTTTTTAACGTTAGCCGGAAGGCCACCGTAGTTCTCTGACACGCTTGTGTAAGTGCGGTAACGTGAGCAGGAGATTATTATTCTAATGATGCTTATGTAACTTTGGTGCTTCTAAAGAATCCAACTTTTCCTCATAAAGTAGGATATGTGTGGTTATTGTTGCTCTGATGACCTGATAATTCTCTGGATGTTTCGTGGTTCAAAGATTGGCAACATACTGTACATTCTCATTCAGGAGCATAGGAAGCAGTAAGTCCATGTGTGTCCTATCTATTGATCAGCCAGAGCTTTTGTCAGGTATGATAATCAGGAACATCTTCTGTCGGATGTCAGAGTCTGTTCTTTAACATCAAGTACTCACCCCTGTAGGCTTCAGCGGTGGCTGTAGAAAGTTGGCAGTTCCATTCTTCTTCTTAGAGAACAGCGACTGTGGTCAGCTTGAATTTATGTCAGCTGGATCAATGTTACAGCTACAGTTAAAGCTTATAAGTGGGTGACACTAAAAAAAGAGCACTATAAGGCACTGGACGGACAAAAAAAGTACTTCAGAGAAAGAGTGTTGTGAAGGCCTAAAGCCCGGCTAGAATAATGAAGACACCTTTTAAACTAAGATGTAAGTGTCTTCCTGCTTGGTTTTAGTTCAAGTTAGATTCCCGACAGTAAACAATGGCGTTCACCCAATTAAGTAGCTTGCCAGCTCAGCTATGCTGGTTGTGGGTCACTGTAATTAGTGAGTGAACGGATTTAAACACCCCACTGACGCATTTCATGCGCAGAGCCCTCTACTTCTCCTGTTGGCACAAATCACGCAGAAACATTGGGTCCAAATAATTATCCAAATAGGCTCTATTCTGCCAAAACACACGACCAATTATCTACGATACATGCCTAATCACAAAATACGACCTTGTATCCTTGCAGAGGGTTTGCCGACTGTGAGAGTTAAGTTGACATAAATAATGAAATACAGGAAATGAAGCTTTGTAGTCATTTAAAGCCATTGTCTACTAATACATAGCAGAGGCAACAGGTGGAACCCCATAGCATATAGTAAAAGGTCAAAGTCACTGTGACCTCACGTCAGTCCCATTCTCATGAACACAAACACCTCGGCCTATTCAAAGAGCCACTCATCGCGAGGCAAACACAAGCAATCTCAAAGTATTATCGGTTCAATATGAGCTATTATCCGTGAGCTCACAGAAGTCGTATCCTTCAAAAGGTTACCTGCGATGTTAGACATGGAAGAACAGAGAAACGGTAGCACTTAACTGACACCAATGATCTGCAGTGCATCTAACATTCATTTTTATCAGTGAATGGAAATCCATCAGTTAAAACAGACGGATTAAAATGCATCGGATGTGTCTCAGTACTAAGAATGAAAGCTGCCACATGAACCTCCCGGTGCTCTTCAAACGCAACGATTAAGAAAAAGATGTGCGGGTCTTTACCACAGACAGACCCTTTGTGTCCCGTGGGGTAGCACACTATACACTGCCCGATGGAATCTCCCAGAATGCAGAGCAGAGTGGAACAAAGAACTGCAAAAACGGCATTTTCCTTTTCGTTAAATACATTTTTTTTGGTGTCAGACAGCAAAAAATGAATTGCTTTGGGGGATTTTATATTACGTTTGTGGATCTCCTTGTGCAAAGTTACAGTTGTGACAGTATTGAAGTCATTGACCATTTGAAACATCTTTAAAATGACCAGGAGGTGGTTGGTGTCATTATTTTAAACATGTTAATTGAACTGAGAAAGGAGAAGAATAAACTACATATATATGTATTAATATATTTTGCCATCATTCAACATAACATGGCAGCTTGAAATGAATAGAATCTGTTATTAAAGCTGCATGCATCAAATTCCCTGTAAGTGAATACCTCTTTGCACCACTAGTAGTGCTATTGAGCAATATTTTACATGGGAGGGTCCCCATTATTACGGTTCTCAAACAACTTAAACAAGGCATGATTTACAATTCATGGAACTAATACTCTATCACAGTTCAATTTGTACAATGTGCTGATCTTTAAATGTTTGAAGTTATTTTTTTCCTGATTTGACTAACTGCCACCTCATGTTTTGTCTCTTTAAATCAAACAGAGAATGCGGGACATGCGGTCATTTTAAGAGAGCATGTAGGCAAGTCCTACAGTACATGCAGTACTTTAGCGTTAACAATTTCATTGGAGCGTATTATTTATTGAGCTCTGATTTTATGGACACATGCACACGGTTCTTATGGTCACCGCTACACGTGCTGTAAACAGGGCGGACACATTTCTCAGCCGTACCATGAAGAAATCTGAATTACCCTTTAATATAGTGGATAACGTTGTACTGTGCTGTTCAGAATTTCGGGGGGGATGCCCCGAAAACCCATCAACGCAGGCATTTTTTTTTAAAGCACTTCAACGTATCATCTCCCGACCTGTTTCCCGCTCGGCGAGCCTCTGTCACACACAAGGATCTCTTTACAGCTCACTTCACATTGCGTCTGAGAGCCGGGAACATAAACCAGACCGCTACGCTACCGCTCTGTTTGCTGCCAACGCTGAGGCAAAGGGACAGGAAATCATTGCCATCAAAACAACTCTGGCAAAGGTCAGTGGAATCAGGGAAATGAAATTAGTCACCTTGAAGAAAAGCAGAGACCCTGGAACAGATTTGGAGGCTTCGGAGAGGAGGCGGAGAGGAGGCGGTGACAAGCGGTAAACTCCACATGAGGCGGCGGATTGGTTTGGGGCCGAGTGTGTCTGTGTGTTTACTGGCTAATTAAGGTGTGTAATTGGGCCATTCCCACTTCCTAATTAACATGACAAAATAAAGGGATTCAAATGATTAAATGCGGTTGATAGTCTAAGCCTGCATTTGGTAGTAGATAAAAAGACAAATCGACCCATCCACACCTTTTGTTGCATCACTATTGAGCATTGCAGGAATGTTCTCCAGCTTTTTCTTTCTCCCAGTAAAAGCTCCAAACCCAGCCTTCTCATACCGGGTGATGCAAAATAAGAAGCTCGGAGCTGACGGACGAAAAGATTTAGCGGGGGTCTCTTAGTAGCATCTCATTTACAGACAAACAAGTGTGCAAGCTCATCTTCCAGAAAAGGTCTCGCTCATGCTCGCGAGGAAAGGTTGAAAAGGTCGCAGCTGTCAAATTTGTCTCTTCTGTAGGAGACGCGGAGGAGCTGCCGGGTCTTTTTCAGCGAGGGGATTCGTCAAGACGGGCAATTGGTTTGGTCGTTAGCGACGTCTCATCATGTCAGAGACACAGAGGCTGCATTCATAGAGCCAGCCGGCGTGTTTGTGCTTGTCGTACGCCACAGGAGGCGTGAAATGACTTCCAACACAGTGACGCGCTGGAGGATTTGATCATGCACACAATAGGCTTCACATGCGGTTTCAAATCTCAACTATTTGAATAACATTAAATGCTCTTTGCTGAACGCAAAAAGTCGGAAGTTTGGGAAACAACGATCTTTAGTTGTTATTCATAAGAGTTTAACGCTCCATATGTGCACGTTAGTTAATTGGTTAACAATAATGCGGTTTGTGAATGTGATGCTTTTCTTATTACATAATTTCCCACTTGTGTGTTCAGGATTAAACCCGACCTAATGGCTTCACATTGGAGACCCCCTTTTACTTGGATTTCAGCAAGTCTGCTGTTTTGGAGAGAATCCATTTGAAAATAAATGATTCCCAAAAGCTTCAAGTGCTAAATCATCACTATGTATTTACGGACACGATGGTGTTTTTATGAATGCGGGTGCTGACAGCTGCATACGAGCCAGAGTATGACATTAAATTTAATTGGTGAGAGCAGCATTTTTGTTTCCCTTAAAAACTAAGACCACATTCCAAACGTCTCCTGTCAAGAGAGGGCGTTACTTCTTGTCCACCTCCCGCCCCCCAGCGTCGCTCTGTCTGATCTGAAGAGCGAGAGGACGGGTGAGATAAAAGCCAACATGCATCGGACCAGATGAACCGATCTCAAGTGGAAACCATGCAATTAGAAAAGCGTAACAGCAAGAAAGTTGCATATTATCTAAATAAAGTCACTGTTTTGTGCCATTAAGCAATACTATTTTTCTGTCAAGAAGTAATAGCACTTACCGTGCAACAAGATGAAAACACTGCGCTGATGTATCATCACTTCATAAAAATGTCATGCAAATGTCTACTTCGACATCCAGCAGACACGGAGCACTTAAGCAATCATTCGGAGCTGTGTTTGTGGACACCTCGCCGGCCAATATTCGCTTTCCTTTCCGTGTTGGCTCTTTAGCAGCTACATGCTCCCCTGTTCACCAGCTAGTCGCTAACCTCGTGTGTCTGCTGTTCAGTGAAGGGTACTGTAGTTTATCAGAACCGAACTGTAGAGTCTCGACGCATAAAACCTAAACGATGAGCTGAAGGACATTAAACCGCTCCATAGTGCTGAGTCCGACGATAATTATCTGTGGGTTTCTGACTACAAGCAACTTCTGTCACATTAGACATGCTAATATTTTTACAGTCAGTAGATGGGTTATTGTAGAATATGTAAAAAAAAGAATTTGCATTTTGACAAAATCTGCAGACAAGATGTATTCTAAGTGATTTGTTTTAATGAATCTACCAAGTTATGATTGTGATAAGAGTGAAAAAAATTGTGGAAATAAAAATGTCCAGCAACTGTCGTTTTTCCACAGAGCACATGAACATAAATAACATTCAAAGCCTTCAAAATATCTCATCACAGATATGGAAATCAGAATTCTGACTTCCCTCGTCCTGTTTACAGCGGTTACAATATTTTTTGGAAAGGAAAGAGCCAGCATGAGTTCAAATTGATTTATTGCAAAAACAACAGGTTCACTGAGAGTGTGCTGAAGTCCTGTTGTCTGTAATTTACAACCATGTTATGTTAAGGTAATGCTAAAAAACAAGGGATGCTCCAGGAGGGACTCATTCCCAATGCTGTTAAAAAGAAAAAAGAAAACAATGTTCCAACCGAATGTTTTCTTATTATGCTGGAAAGAACACAGAGAAGAAGAGGGGGTGAAGCGCAGGCGATCATTTACAGCTTATTAGCGAGCTGCAGCGGGGCATTACTTAGCTCCGTGCTGTGCGGCATGCCATCTTGGCTGCGTCCTGGGACCTCGCAGCGGAATCCTGTCATCTACGGCACATTGTACGTCTTTGCACTTTCTTCCCTGGCAATGCGGCCAACCCTTTACCGGCTCTCCAGGGACGGAGAATGACCAACTTTAACTAAATGTCCTGTGCAGCGGCCCAGAGTAGCCATTTAGGAATGCGGCGTAATGTTCCCTCTGGCGCTCGCTTCCTCGCCAATTAGAGGTCAGAATGGAGGTGCTTGTGCAGAGAGCGCCGCGTTAGACGGACGGCGTCATTGTTTTCGGGATGAACACAGAGCAAAACGAAGAGCCGGGGCTCACTGGATTGCCCACGGGCAACTTTTTAGAAAGCAAACGCTTTTCCGAATGTTAACTTTTAGAAGCCGTTACATCACACCCGAAGTGTTGTTACTAGGGAGTTGTGCAGAAAAAAGGAGAACTTTGGGGAAGGAAATCAGGCGGTTTCCCCTGGTGGGAAACGGCGCACGTCAAACATTACATTTAATATGTGACTTTAAACCAAGCAGACAGTTGCTGTGGGCCTTCTTTATATGTGAAAACAAGTGTTTTTCGCGGTGGACAGTAGCACTTTGTTTACTCTGCCGGAGGACACCGCTATATTTGCCTGGGGCCCACATAGTCACCATGACAGGTTCAGATGAGGACATCCAAACCACCCGAGGCAACACTGTACATTTTACTTTGGGTCGGCTTTGGGCAACGAAGAGCACACTGGGTTTAACAACGCTCAAGCACACATCACACTGCAGAAGAAAAGGGAAGGTCTAGGCTCTACTTTAATGTGATGCATCACTGATAACACATCATTAAGCTGAGTGATGCACTCCAATTAGAGTTCTGTAAGATATTTCTTAAGGGTCATATTACGCTGCGAATGATTTCATAGTGCTCTTCTATTATTAAACTCCAGATCCAGGTGGGTCAGTTCATATTTCAAAGCACAGTGGGTTAATTGCCTGAATTAAGGATTCAAATCACTTTTTGAAGAGTATCCACTTTACAATAGTTGTGTCTATCAACACAAATTGATTTTTTTTTCATTTGGAAATTTTCCTTTCTGTTGTCATTGAAGCAATCTGACCATGTTTTAAGTGTGTGCCTTTATCGACAGGTCTCTTAGCCCGTCCTATCAAACTCAGCTATGTGAAACGACTCTCGCCCGTCACACCTGAAGTAATGTTACAGTTTAGGTTGAGCACAAGCAACTCAAACTTCACCATCAAGATAACGTCAAACGTAAAGCATCATAGAGCTGCACACGCTGACTGTCAAAGCCATCTCTGCACTCGGCACCAAAGCTGATCAGGACACTGTTGACAGAACAGCAGTACAGCATTATTGGAGCACATATTTCAGAACTCTTTGTGCTGAATCTAAAATGAGAAAGGAGATCAGTGGGGCTGGATTAACACATTGGTTCCAGAGTATTGTTGGCTGCATGTGGATGGTGGATTTGACTTTAGAGAACAGCATGTTTTAAACAACACACGTGTAGCGCAGAAGTGCTTTGATTATGTTTTGAGTAGATGGCACATTCTTGTCTTTGGACTTGAATTATTCAAGCAGAATTTAAGCAGCATGTGTCACTCGAGGCTAAAGAGATGAACAAATCCACTACTGGCCTTTACATTCAGGATTTGTAGCTTTTAGCTCTTTCTACTCATATGTGAATCATGAGACCAAAGTCGGCACAGGATCCTCTATCCGTCCACTTAGGGGCTTTATTTTCACAATTCCAATTCAACTGGAGCAGGTTGTGGACAGATCAATGTGTGCAATAAGACACACAGAGCATCGCAATTAGCAGTTGTGCTAATGTGCTTGAATGGATTTTCTGATTTGGTTGGAGGAAAGCAATACTGTAGTGCTAAATCTTTCACCACCTGTCCTCAGTCAGCGTCTCCATGACAGCACAGTCAGAGTCTGAAGCTCCTCCGCCTCCCTACACTTGTATACCTCTAGGAAACTACTACTATTGCTGCATATACGTACATATATATATATAAATACACATATATATGTGTGTATATATGTGTGTGTATATATGTATGTATATATGTGTATAAATGTATAGATGGGTATAGATATGTAGATGTATGTATATATGTGTATAGATGTGTTTATTATGGGACACCGAACGTCTCTATATAAACCTTTAGCTTTGAAGACAATGAAAGCTGCTATTGAGGTTTTATTTGATATAGATGAAGCCAACTGCCTGATAGCTCACTTTAGACAATGTGCCACTATTGGTGAGCTATTCTCCAGCCCCATCCTTTAATGTCGGTGCCAGTGTCTCTGTGTGTACGCGTCTGTGTCTATCTGTTCAGATAAACCCTCCGCTGACACGCACTAACTAACACCGCGGGTTTTCTCTTCCCCGTCTTGACGTCTGTGGAAGATGCACGGTACCTTAACAGCAAGTGAATACTGCCTTCTGTCCTCCTGAAAGAGCATCGATTTTTACTTTGCAGCACCCAAGGTCAGCACGAAGAACACGCCGGGAGGATCTTATCACCTCAGAGGTACAGGCCTCTCTCCCAGTCTATTTATTGAAGGGAAAATAAACACAAATGAAGTTGAGAACGCCGCTGTCTGACTTATCGTGACCTTGCATAATGGCAAAGCAAAAAATAAAAAATGCTAAACTGTTCTGAGTTTTGAATTAAGATAATATTGAACAATGCGTTATGCTGTTACATATCTTTTGATTTTATAGCTCCTGCTGTAAGCTAAGCGTCTGGGTTTTCTCCTACTTCTCAGCGCCTGTTTATCATTCGAAAATGTACACCCTAACCTCAGACTTAGCGTTTCGTCGGCTGTTTGTGATATCATTCTTAGGCTACAAAAGGCAACACACACTGCCTCGAAGGCAGTAAACAAGTAACGGGCCTAATCGTGGCAGGTGACAGGATTTCCAAATGAATTCTTTCCCAGTGAATGACTTTAACTTGGCCTAAAGTGCACGAGTAGAATTCAAAGTGACAGCAGAACACAGGGGGGGTAACGTTGCATCAAAGAGGGAATGAAGACGATGCAAATTTTCCGAACACAAACATTGCTCATTACATGATTGTGTTGTTGTTATTATGGAAATGTCCCCCCACACATACAGTGGCACTATGTAATGAATGGCAGTTTGAGAACCACTTGCTTTCCTTGATGTTTTGAGGTGAAGTTAACACATGAATAACATGCTCATGATGGATTCCACAAATCATTTCAACACAAGTTGTATTTTTTACTCACAATGAATACAATATTGGGATTTTGTTATTTGACAGTTGCCTGGGATGCTAAGCTAACCGGCCAAAAGGTGTCGAACTACTCCTTTAATTGAGTTAACTGGTATATACTGTATGTCTCAATAGCCTGTCCTTTGTTGGCTTTCCCCACAGCTACAGAGAAGAGGCTCTTACAACTCTGACTTCCTCGTCAGGAGAAAGTGTGTGGAAGCTGCAAGAAGCCCGACACAAAATGTCATCCTCTTTGGCCGAATGGATTGATCCTCTCACGGCAAACACGGCCTGCATTTGCATGAAGGCGACTGAATCTTCTGCTTGTCTCTTGCCCTTTGCCCCACGTATGCGTGCTTGCCTTGCACCACAAGTGAATTACTCGCTTCTCGTGGAAAAGGAGTGGAGGCAGAATTGATTTCTCAGTGATCTGCAGTTGGTGCGGCTCGCTGGTGATCCATAGTCCTCGTCCTGATGTTGAGGTAGAGGTAGAGGAGGCAAAGTCTCATGTACAAAACAGGATTATCAGGTAATCCTGCCTTGTGCGGAACACAACTGGTCCCAGACGCCTGACTACAAACCTGTGTCTGCATATTTTAGTCCCACCAGGATTTTACTCATCCATTACTAGGAATGTACAGTAGAAGGCTGGCTCTGCTGAGGAATTATGATTCATCTGAAACATAATAAATTGTAGAAATGTAAAGAATTTTCTCAAACAAAATGATTTTCACTTGTACAGACATTTACCAATAGAAACCATCGCTCTATTGGTGTAGCAAGTGGTGCAGTGGTTACAGCTGAGGAAATGAATGCTTTGTGAAAGAGTTGTGCAAAACAATGTGTGACTTTAATCCAGCACCGTCATCAGGTCAAACTCCCCAATACTTTGTTTCTCTAGTACTTTCATTTATCTAAAGTCTGTAGACTCTTTGTAACAATCACCTTAAAATCTTTTATTTAAGCAAATGTGCAACATGAAGACACTCCCTGTGGACTCTTGTTTACTACAACATTGTTTTTTAAGGAATAGTTTGACATTTGAGGAAATATGTTCATTGACTTTCTTGCTGAGAGTTGGATGAGAAGACTGATAGCTAAATATGAAACTAGCCAGCAGGTTATTAGCTTAGCATAAAGGCAAAGAGCTAACCTGGCTTTGTCCTTACTTTAAAACAAACTACAGCTACCAGCACCTCTACAAACCTGTGTATAGACTCACTCTACACTCATTTTCAAATGAAGGGCCTTGCCACATCATTACAAGACGTTATACAATTTAGCCATGTACAGTATATTACTAGGCACTATCAGTGTATCATAGTTATTTGTTTTTTTGTATTATTTGTTATCTACCTCAGAATCTCCTTATGTTGTTTATTCTGTAACATGTCTTATAGTTTGTTTAAGATGTACACAAACAGAAATCCCAAAATGCTTAAACATATTACATACAACATATCTATTGGTCAACTTTAGAGCCGATGCTGAACAGAGCCAGGCTAGCTGTTTCCCCCTGTTTCAAGTCTTAATGCTAAGCTAAGCTAATCACCTGCTGATTCTAGCGTCATATTAAGTGCACAGACATTAGAGTGCGATTGATCACCTGACTGTCTGAAAGACAGCAAATAAGCGATTTCCCAAAATGTCGAACTCATCGTCTAAAGACGTGACTTAAACCTTTTTATCTTTGATTGTTAAACAAATCATTCTATACAACAGTTGGTGATAATAGACCTTGTTTTATGTCTGTATGATATTGTAAAATAGGATTTTCAAGCAGCATAACTACCTCAGACTCTGGGATTGTTATTTGCACAGTCATGGGACTATTACGGCATCTCCTCATCTCTGTGCTTATCAAATAACCCCCATTAATGAGCAGACAATATTTCCATTTTTACAAATTGCGCAGTGGGTTTGCCATGGAGTCAGCATAATACCCCCCCCCCCCGACGCAGCCATAACGGCTGTCACATGCAGGTTGTTCTTAGTAATTTAATCTAATTGCAGTGTAATGTAACTGATACTGGGGTGGCATGGGGGAAGTGAGTCTGCAGGGAAAGAGATGTAATTAATTAATTGATTACCGGGGCTGTGGATTGACAGGCCAAGATCCTGTAAAGCGATTGGTTGGGACAATAGGAAGGAGGAAGGCTTGGGGGTGGTGTGTGTGTACGTGTGTGTGTGTGTGCGTGTGGTTCGTGGACTGTACAAACAAGGGGAATGAAAACGCCTGGGGCAGGAAATTTTTCTCTGGCCGTTGTTATAACTTCTCCACTGATAAGTACTGGCACACAGTCTGTCCGTATAGGGCGATGTCAAAGCATGAAAATAGATAACGCGCTTGGAGAAGGCATCCAGATGGATCCATGCGTGAAACAGTCTTTTTGGGTAAGATGAATTATGTTTGCTGCGAGTTACAAGGTGTATAAGGAAGCTAATAAGAGATCGGAAGTGTGTTATGACACACCAGCATCCACGGATGTGGGCTCTTTCTCTGGGAGTGAGATATCAAAGTAGCCTGGTATTGATCCACGTGAACGATCAATATGAAGCCATCGCACCTTTGTATTTGTTGCTCAGCAGTCTGCCTTCCTCTGAGAAGGGTGATCACGACACCAAAACTGGTGGCTGGGTGTGTGCACGTATATACATACATACATATATACATACATATATATGTATATATATACATATATATATATATATATATGTATATATATATATATATATATATATATATACATATACATACATATACATACATATACATACATACAT
>NW_022280143.1:331191-345800 GCF_004355925.1 Anarrhichthys ocellatus
ACATATATATATATATACATACATATTATGTACAGTATGTGCATTATGTGCATGCTACTGTGGGTTGAAGTGGCCTCTGCATGCTGTTTGTGCCGGTTGCTATGCGTGCGTGTGTACATATCTAAGCATGCAAGGTTGGGTTATTGTGTGCGTTAGTGTTGCAGCAGCTGACAGGTCCAGTAATACTGACAGGACGCAGGCAGTTTCCCATGAGGCTGTGCATGCTGACAGCAGCTGGCCAAGAAGAAGAGCAGCTGCTGATGGGCTTCTAGTATAAACAGCCCACACTGCGCTTCCCCTTTATCTCTCTCCCCTCTTTAGACATCTATTCACTTGTTTATTTCACCGTCTTTGTTTTTGCTGCTCATATATCCTCCCACTTTGTCTCTCTCTCCCTCTTCACAATATCAAAACATATCTTCTCTCTATTTAAGACAAACACACGCCATGAATTCATTACTCAACTTTTATAGCTTGAGGGAGGAGGAAGATGAAAAAAAAAATGAAAGCCGGTTATCAATTTTTCCACAACGCCCCTCATTGTCCACAGTGACTGGGCTTCCACCAGTCCCGCCATGCTTGACCAACACACACACACACACACACACACACACACAATAAGGACACACGCTCCAGCACTCCTCTGCCCTTCCTTGGACCTGATCATGAGCCCCATCAGTTGGATGTGGGTCTATGATTTAGGTGCGCAAACAGGAATTGGCCAAGTTTAATTAAAGAGGATGAGCTGTGCAAATATGTGGCTTTAAAGAAAAATAAAAAATCTTCCACTCATTTGAAAATGGAGAGGGTATTCAGATTTCAGAGGAAGTGTTTGGGACTAGATGGTAGTATAAGGTAAGGAGGTCCGTCCTGGTGTCTGTCTCTGCCTCTGTTCACATACATAACGGAGGACGCACCGAACGACAGCGCTGGACAAAACAACAACCCAGCACACCAGGACCATTCCCTTCATCATACCATGTTTACCATGTGCAGATATTGTAGGTACAGTGAAATATAGATATTGAGAATTAAAATTGGTACTGGTTGTAATCCTGGATTCACTTTGTTGAACCTGGCTCAACTTTTGCCACAATGCACTGCAAAGAAATCCGCCAAAGCACCAAAGCTGGCCAATCAAAGTATACGTGCAAGCACACGTCTCAGATTACTTTGTAACATGGATTATTGAATATCACTATTGACCTTATAATCGGCATGACAAAGGGCCGTTGCCCTGATCGTTGTTCAGAAGTTACATTTAAATTAGGATTACAATTTAATGTGAGGGGTCAGGTTGCACAAACTGTTGGTACTAAGTAGTCTCTCCATGTTTATATAAATTATGAATTAACAGAATATTTCCCTGCCTCCTTTATCTTAGCATTAGGTTTGGTGTCTGATATAAAACAAAGAGGTATTATTCCCATGAGGTCAATATATGAATCATCCAAATGTTCATAAGAGTACACTTTTCTATATCGGGAATATAGAGAAGTATATTCAGAATATTGCTTTTTAATGAGCCCTGAATAGTTTTATAGCCAAAGAGTAAACAGCACAGTAAAAGAATACAGCGCAGAACAAAACTAAGACAAAATAAAATGTAAAAAATAGATGAAAAAAATAAAGACAGCGTGAGTTATGAGATGAAACAGTGGTATTGATTGATTTGATTGATTATTAGGTCAAACATCAATGAAGGCCATATAAAAACCTCACCGAATAAAAGATGGTAATTTAAACATTTTAACATCAGTATCCTTTACACACTGAGTTCTAGAAACTGAAAGAAGGCTGTATGTTAAGAATTCAAAAAAGGATATGAGTAGGCAGGCAACACACCAATAATGTAGTGGTATAAATAAACGTGTGGTAAAAAAAGAACAACCCCCTTAGCTGTGACATAATCACAACATATCCTGTCGTGGGCTATTGCTTGACTTGGTCACGGGTAGCGAATGTACCTCAGCATACACGGTGCTCCGGTGGACTGCAGCCTTTGCTCTGTGCAGAGGGATGCCTCCGATGTTTCTGTGCCACTGTAAGACGTTTAATACGGGAAAGACATCTTCACCTGGTTCCCCGTAATCAGAGTAGGATTTTACCTGGTTATTCTAACCCAGCCGTGATGCACGGCGTGACCTGAACCCGGGTCAGCTATGGAAACTCGCTGGATAGCTGACTTTTCTCTGCAGGAGTACGGAGGCATTGTCATTTACTTACTTTTTAGGGATGAAGCTAAACCGTGCCAGGCGTCTCAGTGGGAGCCGAGTGCTGGCTGAGTCTGGGCCTGGCAGCGGTTCTACCTGAAGCTTCAGAGGAGGAGAGGACGACGTGGCCAACAGCTGCTTTCCGGTCTGCCATGTCTACCGGCTACATCGCCTCCTGCCAAGTTACTCACAATTTTGAATTCCGCTGTCTGTATTTCACGGTTCAGTAACCTATGCTATTGTATATTTCCATTCCTCCTTTGCACTTGGTCCAATCGTACTTTTGACCAGTCGGTCGTGGGCGTTCGGCTTTGATATTTGGCTCACTTTAGGATTACACTGCATCTTTAGATAATGTTTGGCGTTATTGTGTTGCTGGTTTAACATAAATCAAATATATCCAAAAGGGAAAACTGGAGCTTTGAATATCAAGTCAGTGTTTACTACAGAGGTATGGCTCATTTCCCACTTGATGGTTGCTGTTTCCATTACTCAAGCTGAAAACATATCAGTTCATGCAGAATTATTTCCCTGCTTTTATTCTCTATATCATTTTGAAAAGACTGAATTATTAAATGCACACATTTTCCCAGGAGGTGCTTGTGCTTTAAAGGCAGCATTGGATCCAAATTTAGAAAAAGCATGTAATTGTGAATGCGCACACACATACACCCACCTAACCAGCAACAAACACACACACACACACATATTTGCCAGCAATATTTTCTTCTTATTTCGCAATGCTATTATTTCACATTTCCTGCATTTCCCTGTGCTGTCTTCTTGCTTTAAAAGCGTGTCTTGAAAACAACTAAACACAGCATCTTGCTGTACTTCTCATCTCAAACTCTCTGCTTCCATCTCTCTTTTCCCTCATCTTTATGAAATGGGATACAGCTCCTGCTCGTTTGTCCGGTATCTTTTGCCAAAGATCTCTGAAACAAAGTTCAAAAGGGTCCCACAGGACTGCCGAGAGGAGAGGAGAGCTGAGACACAGGCAGCTGTGTGCTGCCTGCCATAACTATGGGGAGAGCTCAGAACTGGTAATGGCCATGCTGTGTTGTGCAACAAACTGTTCAGTAGGTGTACTGTAGATGGTTGGATGTTAATTATAGAGAGTGAATTGCTGAAGATAATGTATGGCCTCTGTTGATTTCCTTACTCTGACATGCGGTAGAATAGATCTCCGCACACTTAAATCTATGCAGAGAACACTTAGTTTTTTAGCTTTCGGTCTAAAGGACCTTCATCAGAGAAAATATGGTTCCCTACTCTGAAATGTAAAACCTTGCAAAGGCAATATGACAAAAATACACTGTATCAAGAATCAGATAAAGCGCTGAGCATTGCGTGGCCCACAGTGCAAAGTCTTGCCTGGAAAATAATTATAATTTCAATATGTATTATTTACACTAAATATAAAGTCTAAAAAAACGTCATGTAGTTATGGTTATTCTAGCCATTCCTTACATCTTCTTCAACCACAGCTGAGTGCAAATAGTTTGGAATATTTTCTCCAATAATTAACTGTAGCCTCATGAAAATAAACACAGAGGGACAATAGTGTAATATACAGTAGATTAATAGATAAAGGCATATAATAACGAAATATTAATAATGGGAGTTTCTCAATGTCAAATAATTTGTGTTACGGAATTTCAAGGTAGGCCTATTTTTCTCAAAGAGAAGGCAACACTTCCGGTGGTATTTGTGAGGATTTTATTACAGGTGGCTTTATTCGTCCCCAGAAAAGCATAATTAAGCAAGTTCCACATCTTAAACTGAGTTGGCAAACTAGAAAAAGAAGGGAGAAGCGCCGTTTCTGTCATTACTCGCCACCAAACCCAGAGAGAAAGTCTATGTACCATTTCTCCCCTGTCAGTGAATGCAGCACCGCTGCGTCACTGACCCTTGGTCGAGGGAATTGTAGTCTATTTGAATATGTGTCTCTCGTATTGTGCGCAGCGGGGAACTACAAGTTCCAGATTTAACAACGCGGAAGTGAAGCAACAAAACACTATGCATTTGCAGCCCCCAGACTCGAGAAGATGTCTCATGTCGTTAAGAAAAGAAAATTGGACAAAACCCGGCAGGAGAGACTGTACTTTGACAGCTATACCGATGTGACCATCCATGAGGAAATGATAGCGGACCACGTGCGGACCAACACGTACCGGATGGCCATACTGAGGAACAGTGAGTCCATACGAGGAAAAGTGGTTCTGGACGTCGGCGCAGGAACCGGCGTGTTGAGCATTTTCTGTGTCCAAGCCGGTGCTAAGAAAGTCTACGCCGTAGAAGCGTGTTCTATCGCCGAGCAAGCGGTGAAAATAGTGAAGCAGAACAATATGGAGGACAGAATTGAAGTCATACGAGGCACGGTGGAGACGGTGGACCTACCGGAGATGGTGGAGGTGATAGTGAGCGAGTGGATGGGCTATGCCCTTCTGCACGAGTCCATGCTCAACTCGGTCCTCTACGCGCGCGACAAGTGGCTGAAGCCGGGCGGCGTCATCCTGCCCAGCAAAGCCGAGCTCTACATTGCGCCCATCAGCGACCCGGTGGTGGAGGACCGCTTACACTTCTGGTACACCGTCAAAGACCAGTACGGCGTGGACATGTCCTGCATGTCCGAATTTGCCGGCCGGTGCATCATGAACTCCGACATCACCGTGAACTCGGTGACCGTCGAGGACGTGCTCTCCCACCCGGCCCGCTTCGCGGAGCTTGACCTGCACTCGGTCACCACGGAGCAGCTGCGGTCGGTGAAGGGCGAATTCCGGTGCGAGTCGTTCGGCTCGGCGGCGGTGAACGCGTTCTGCGTCTACTTCACGGTGACTTTCCCATGCCCGGACAAGCCGCAGCCGCTCGTGCTCTCCACGTCGCCGTTCAAGCCGGAGACTCACTGGAAGCAGGCGGTGCTGTACCTCGACGCTCCGGTGGACGTGGTGCAGGACACGGTGGTCACCGGAGAGATCAGCATGTTCCCCTCGGAGGAAAGCGCCCGACACATATGCATCCACGTGGACTACACGATAGGAGAGCACAAAAGACAGTCCAAGACCTTTTCCATCCCCGACTGGAGCAGTGAAGCCCAGTCCTAGTGTGGCATCAACATGCAGTGTCAGAGTGTAATCACCAGGCAGCACACTCAAAGGCCTTGTCTCATTATCCGTCACAGAGATGCTCACTGTGGTTTGGAGGGAGCAGAGCGATGACTGTTCTGACCTAAACATCTATGAGGTCTCATTCGGCCAAATGCATGAAGGGCCCTCAGCTGACACCTCTGCATACACACGCTTGTGAAGGTTTATGCTTGTTTTTACATAATAAATCATTTGAGAGAGCATTTGAAACAATATTTGGCCATCACAATAGGCATAAAGTCTCCTCCGGACTAATGAACAGTTTTAGGTGTGTGTGTTTGCTGCTGTGTAAAGCCGAGTGCAGGCAGGTTTCATCTGAGGTTTTACAAGTTGTTGAATAAATTCAATGCCATGCTGCAGATGTCTGATATTCTAATCCATTTAATCATGCATATTGTGCGGAATCTGATGTAAATGTTGCATTCAAATGAGGATCAGAGCGATATATTGACTTGGACTGGCTGCAGTCAGGCAGGAGGTGTTTTTACATTGGCTGGTTTTCACTTTTTCATAACAGAACTAAATTGGCTCATTATTTCTGGTTAGGACACACACTCACCGATTGCCAGAAACAACTGACTTTATCCAAAGTTGTAATTGTGATGCAGCATTCTGCTAAATAGCAAAGACTATAATATACAAAGTATTTCCTTCCTGAGCATCTCTTGCTGTCTCCAACGGACTGAGTTGTGAAAATATAAAAGTTTTTAATATCAGCTACAATCATTTACCCTTGATTGTTGCTGATGTTAAAAACTTTCATATTTTAATAAAAGATAATAGTTTGATGGCCTATTTTACAGATTTGTCGCTCATCATTCATTGAACACCAGTGGCGGGTCGTGCATTTTATACCTGGGCCTTCACTGCTGTCCTGAACAATATGTGCTTTCATGTCAGAGTCAAAACACCAGAAAAGTCTCCAACAACACCAGAAAAAGTCGCTAGATTTGTCACTAGTAGCTTTTGACAAAGTTGGCAACACTGACACCGGCTAAATATGTCCCCAGTAATGTTGCACGGTGTATCGATACTAAAAAGGTACCGCGGTACCCGTACGTTAAAACGATACGATTTTGCATATTTTAGTATCGTTACTTTAAAATAGGCGCGATCAGAGCGCACTCACTGTTCCGCTCCCTGTCATGCTGCCTGCACGCATTGACTGCAAGGGGGCGGGGCTGCCCAGCGCTCACACAGCAACAGGCAGCGCTCACTCACAGCAAGTGATAGCAGGGGAGACATGCATCAAGGTCCGTGTACGTTTTGATAGTCTGTTTTACCGTTCAGTCGAAAAAACGACAATACGGAAATACCATGATATTCTCGTTTTTCGTTTCAAACCAAAAACGGAAATGGTGGTCCGTGTACGGTCCCCACTGACATACAGAGACCCGTCTACAAAACGTGTTTCAAAGCCACACAGACCAAGGGAGGCAACACGTCTAACATGGCAAAGCACCTTTCAGACAGACACCCCGAACTTTTCAAAGAGTTCAAAGAACGAGAGGTAAGCAAATGTGATTATAAACATGAACACCCTCAAGCTCACCCATATACAGCCTAACACGAGTAGCCTTAGCCTAGTTTGAGGACAAGCCTATATGATCATGAGGTCACACTGCACACAAAAGTGTACTAAATGAAACACAATTGATGCAAAATGGCTACATGCTGGTGGAGCCTGAGGGTGGATCTTGAGCCAATTCTTTTTATTTTTAGTTAAGGAAAAATAATTATTCCATGAATTAAGATAAGATATGAAGTGAAAATATCAAACTCACTATGCAAGTAAATTAAGCATTGTTTATCCACCCACTCCCACAGACAGTCAAACAGATGCCAGCAGAGTCAGCAACAACACAAACACAGAGTTCCCTTCCAGCTGTGTTTGAAAGCCAGCGGAAATATGAGAGGCTCAAAAGATGCGAAGAGGTTAAACATTAATATTAATGCCATTTGTTAAGTGTTCAAAAAGCTGGGCAGGAACAAGCTGGTAAAAAAGGGAACCGTACAGATGTTTTATTTATTACTATTATAGATAAATATACCAGTATCGTATCGTATTTGTGGTATTGTATCGAATTCTGGTATCGTATCGTAAGTATCGGGTATCGTGATACTTATGGCAGGTATCGTATCGAAGTCATAATTTTGGTATCGTGACAACCCTAGTGCCCAGTGCAAAATTGGACGTAACAATAGTTCCTATCACATATAAAACCAAACAAAAATCCATCTTCATAAAACAAGTTGTACAAATGATAATATATAAACAAGCATATTAAAGCTACTGCAGATGTAAAAACAAACGCAGTTGACTTACCAAATGCTGTTCACTTAAAGACAAACTCCATCCTCCTTTCTTTGTTGACAAAGAGTTTAATCACACGGTTAAATCCCAGCTCACAAATCCGTTTCTCCTCCTTCAGCCATTGAGTGTTAAAAAAACAAAGCTAGGTAAAAAAAATAAAAAATGTAAACCAAGCAAAATGCAAAAAATTTCATAATTGCTTCCATATCTTTCAATTTGAACTCTTACTACTCCGTCTAAGCCTCTGCTTAGGTTTCGTTTTCCAATAGTCACGTGCTCGCCCACTGACCAATCACAGCACACGCTGCACCTCACTGCAGAGCTGCACGTAATGCTAACGTAGTTGTAGGCCAGCTAGCAGGCTCTGGCACGTCAAAGAATACGCCCAACATGTCAAACTAAAGATCTGATTGGTTGAACACTATGACAATCAACAATATCGTCCCCATTCACTTAAACTGTACAGGGATGCACTTGTGAGTCTGAAGGCCTCGGGCCTCTGTTGTTACCTAGAGACACAGAGGTGAAATCTGATTGGATAAAAGCTCTACTTAAAACAAGCTGTGCTGGAAGCAAAGCAACTGAGGAAGACAGTAGCTGTGCAATGAGAAAATAAGATAATGGGAAAAATATTTTTATAAATTATAATACATGTAGTGTATTGAAGAAAAATTATTAAATTATAAAATAGCTATAACTTTGTGATTCTGTCTAGGCCAGCAGAGAAGGCCTTGCAGACCCTGACGGCCCGCCACTGTTGAACACAAACATCTTGTCTGGGGACCGATCATTGATTGACTTTCTATATTATTCTAGAGTTACTGTACAGTCAGTGGGGTTGGGTTTTGGAGGATTCTATTGCAGAGTTTGGTGAGCCGATGTGTTTGAAAGACAGTTGTTTACTAGCTATGTTCATCATTAAACAAATGGGAACCAGACTCTAATGAAGTGTTTCATGTGTCACGAGTCCTGACTGAATGCATAGTATCTAATAACGTTACGATCGTTATTTTTGTACAGCTCTTTCATCTCTAACTTTCCACCTGCACGTTTAAACACTCATATTAAACCTGTACTGAGAGTGGACTGTCCTCATTCAGGAGAGCTGCAACACCTTTCTTTGGGTTAATTATGACTGAGCTTTTAGCATCTATATCTATGAGATAGGTCATGAACAAGATAACACTACACATGTTTTTATGTGAGGTCATTAAAAATACTGATAGTGATCATAAACATGTTGATGCTGGGTTTCATTGACATGAGAGGGGCCTCCATAACTATATCGTTCCTTGCTGAATGGATACAAATACATTTAAACAAAATGCTAAGAAAATATTATTTTTAAATATGTTCATTTTTATTTTTTATAAACTTATGATTGCATAAATCAACTGTGATGTTAGAAAAACGTATGCAAAAAAAACTGACATTAAGTTGAAAAAATATACTAATTATATCAAAACTGATATAATTTGTTAATACAATGAGCATGTCAGTATGTGCATTGACCTGCTAAACTACTGTACTGCTCCTTTAAATCCAACAATGAATCCTAAATGATCATTTTACACAGTTTTTTTTCCAACAATCACTATTTCTGTAGATGCATTGTTATAGTATTTTGTGGAATCCTGTGTTACTCCCACGTCAAACCAAAGCCAATGTGTTGATGAAGTCTTTGTGTGTATAAAGTAGATACTGTGGACTGATGAAGTCTTTCTCAGTGCGCATTGAATTCAAGTCATAACATGAGAATGAGTCTTCTCTGCATTCTAATTACACAGCAGATAATAAACACACACACATTCCAGAGAATGCTCCATGATCATCTATCTTTCACACCCCGTCATCATTTGAAATATGGTGTTCATTGGTTTCAGTGTCACCGGTACTTGTGCGCCCGCTCTGTAATGAACACATTGGAAATGAACAGGAAGCCACACTGCAGTATAGTCTCTACAAATCAAAGGCATTGTCTGGCTGAGTCCCATTTTCAGCTGCAAACTGTCTCGCCTCTGGTTTCCTCTTTGGATGAACTGTATTGCAAAATTCAGAGTCTATGAAGAAGATTAAAAAAAGAAAAAAGTGACTGTGTGAATGAGGAGAAAGCTGATATAATACACACACTGCTCGCTGCCGTAAAACAAGCTGATGAACTATTAGTGATGGTCATAATGAATAGGGAAAAGTTTATCCAAGCCCAAATCAAAGCCTCAATCTAAAGTGTAAATCTGCACTCAAACTGTCTTTTCATGGTTTCTTTGACCCTCCTTTTTTTTTTTCCTTAACGTGGAAGATCTGCCACTTTAACTCCATTAGAGTCAAAGTGCCGGAGACATTAGTTCCTCATTAAAAAAGCAAAAGGAACGACTTGACATTAAAACGTAGAGAACGTACTTAAAAAAAAAAGAAGCTTAATGGGGAAATCAATCATGACCACCTCAACACTGATGACTGATTGGGAAAACAAACACCTTCAGACAGGAGATCCTCAGTTACGCTGAGTGTAACGTGACAGCAGCTGCGAACGGAAGACGGTGCAGTGATCAGACTCGTGATGTGATGACAGTCAGATCACACAAAGCAGAAGCCTGTCAATAGCTCCCTCTGTTCACAGCACACTGGACTTGTATCTAGTTGCATATTGCTCCTCGTGTAACTAACAGTCATCACGTTGTGCCTAAACTAACAAGTGCTTTTGATGGTCGATAAAAGCACATATTGAGAACTGAGTGATAAGACGTCTGTGGGAGTTCAAATCTGTAAGATGAACAGTGTTTGAGATCCATAGATCTTCAGAGAAAACGTTGGAAAGGGAAGAAGATGTGGGAATAACCCACTTGTTTTGCCACTTCTACCAGACCAGTTTTTAGGGACGCTTTAATGAAACACAATGTTTTAAAATCGTTTAAAACGTGGAGCTTCACATTTTTTACGACTGAGAGACGATGCAGCTGTTTCTGTATATGTAACACATGTGCACCGACTCTTTTTCTGTCAAAGAGTCGAGCAGTGAGAGCGACTCGGATGTGACCACGTCTGAACAAGGTCAGCTTTTTTGTTGTGAAATGTCAAACAGATTTTTTTTGTTGCTCTGTTGTGAAAGGGCTCTGCAGTAGGAGGTAGTCTCTTTGTTGCCCAAGAAGCACTTTTGTGTCGGAGAGACAAAATAAAAGAAATGTCCTACGCTTTTCATTCAAATTGAATTCTACACTTGCAGCTGGCCTAATGTGCACTCACAGTGTCTGAATGCCTCCTTCTGCAGGTGACTGTGCAGACAGCACAGAGGAAGGTGTCCGGAGAATGGAAATGTCAAATGCAGCCGCGGTTAAGCCCAGAATCACGCTCACGCATGCAGGGCCACTCTTGTCTGCTGAATGCTAAACTAATTGTGATCCGTCCCTGCCTGAGACGGTTCGGAAACCATTAGAATCGAGTGGTGCAACTTGAAATAGGATTATTTGCCTTGTATCGCACAGCCAATCAATAGACGATGTGCTTAATCTCACTGATTTCAAGACTCATTCTTCAGTGTTTGAACTCAGACAGAGAGACAACGCGGCCCAGGACTCGCTGATCTGGAGTCACAATACAGGCAGTTGTCTTTGGAACCTGTGTTCCCACGTTGGACGATGAAATTCATGATTAGTGGTAGGAATGAAATGACTTTTCATTCAAAGACCTGCACAACCCTTTTCCGTCGATCCGTTATGCAGCTGTTGGTTCGGCCAGCCTTCATGCCGGATGTCTCGTCTCCTCTGTCGCTTTGATGCCGAGCACTTTGCATTATCCCTCAAGTTCAGTTCAAACGTATCCTCACACAACGGTTTGCATGTTACGAAAAAGTTACTCTTGTTTTGTGCATTTCCCTTACCAAACAAAACCCAGCAACACGTGTCAAGTTCCACTCGCTACATGCATACAGTCTTTTCAAAATAAACATCACAGGAAACACAACTTAGTAAGGTTGAGGCAAAAAAGACTTGGTTAGGTTTAGGAAAAGATCATGAAACAATTGATTTTGTGGCATATATGACTTACAGCGCATTCATTTTGTAGGTTGGCTACCAATGCTGGATGAGAACAGCCTGCAAAGTTAGATGACAGCATCATCATTTCTCAACATGTCTTCACAGGCTGTTTTCTTACTGTCAAATCTAAATCTAAAAGAAGTAAATGGAAGTATTTGAATTCTGGTAAAAGTCTTGTTGGGTTTAAACTCTCTTTCTAGAGTGACACACTGACCAAGATCGCTCCTTCCAGGTCCTATAAAAGCAACCTGAATCCACCCACAGTCTGCCCTGACAGTCTCAACTCCCTCTGTACGTTGTGTCCTAACTCAGGGCACTGTTTTTGTTTCATATCCATACGTTATGTACACAGGTGAGGAGGAACCAGCCCAAGCAGAGACTTATATATAACAGTCAACAACTGGGAGCATCTGCGCACACTCAGCAGTCACTCAGCGGACGCGTGCACATACAACGGGTGTACAGTATAACCCCAGCAGTAATTATAGCGAAACACAGTGGTACACAGTTTTCAAGTTGTGTTTACACTGAGCAGGTGCATTAGTGAGGATTGCTGACAGACTACAGCGGTCACTGGAGTGATTTCAAGTAACTCAATAATGTAAGGGACAATGTAAACCTCAGTCGAAGACACACAACATGCAGTTATGTGGGTTTTTTTACGATGTGGGTTTGCTGTTGAGATGTCGGCCTCTAGAGCGATGGGAACACAGTGTACAGCTCCCCACATCTGTGTCGACCACAGCCGTTCTGCTCCCACTGCATCGCCCGGGAAATCACAGGAGTCTGTTCGATGTCATCTTAAAAGTAACAGTAACAACTTGACTTTAGAAAAAAAGTACAATATCTGTTTTTTTTTTGGAAACATCTCATTCACCATTTTACCTCCACGTTCGATATGTCACCTTGAACTCAAATAACAAAAGTGAATCTCCATAATGCAATGTAGTTTGATTTGAGTCGGTAGTGTTGGAAGCTCATTTGAATTCCTGCAGTAATTTGTTCCCGTTGATGTTTTCAGGGACCAGATTGAAGGGGAAATGCGCCACCTTTTATGTAGATGTCCAATCAGGGTGGATGGAAAATCTCAGTTTACACAGTCCATATAGCCCACACTGGGGAATGGGCGGTGGGCGGGGGGGACACGATTCTGCAGAGCTCATTTTCGATCGCTGAAACCTGACTGGACTCCGGCTCGGTGTCTAATCACTGCAGCTCATTCATCCTCGTATGCTAATGACCCCATGAATACGCCAATAGGATTCAATTCCCTCACTCGCTTACAGTAACCAATGTCAGCACATCCTGTGAGGACAGTTTTGGGAGCGTGGTATTGACAAAAGCTAATTTTGTGGCCAACCCCCAGAGAGCTGGACGTTTTTCCTGCGGCCCTGCATGGCCAGACCATCCGTCATCATTATCGTTAGCAACAGGAACTGACCCCTTGTGCATGCCGCTAAACCCAGAAATAACTCGGTCCCACGGCATGTCCCTGTATTTCTCCTCAACGGTTATGAAAACAGTGCTCTTATTTAAATGAGAAACGGTATTTATTCTAGCCCTGAGCTGCAAATCTCGGCCAGAAAAAAAAAAGCCCCTGCCTATCACAAACGCATCCAGCCGAAAGCACCGAGGCGCGACTTCACGGACGGACACACAGCGTACAACAAGGACAGATCTGGACGGCGCCTGTTAAGAAAGTAAATCCCAAATCACTCGCAGGGGCACGTAAATCTGAACGGGATGGCCCCGATTCACAATCAGCCCGAGGCAGACGGCTCTCAGCCTGTGAGCAAAGTACAAATCCACCAAACTGTGTGGCCACATCCCCCCCCACCATAATCCATTTTCAATCATGCACTTTTTGGATTATGCCTCCATGTAATTCTTCTCAGGTATTGTTTTATAACCTAATATGATATTTCAATGTGAGCGCGTTGGGTTATGGGGTTTAGGACACCGTGCAGGACTGGATAAGCAGCAGAGGTCTGCGGGAGGCAGATTGGAGGGGTTGGGGTTGGTGCCGGGGTGAAATGAAGCGTGATAAACCTTCGACACAAAGTCCAAACGGAGCAGGTGCACAGAGGTGCTGAGACTGACCTGTTTCAGTTCCATATTGCAACGTGAACCCTGGGTATGTACCGACTCTCACTGAGTGTCTCGCCTCCCGAGAGGAGTTGGGATGCTTTGCGTTTCACAGGCAGTTTATGGGAGAAGCATGTGTTGCTATCACGCAAAGCAGGAATTCAAAATGCTCACAGAGTCAAGATTGGATAGTAGAAGTGCATTGCGCAGGAAACACATCCCTTTCTTTTGGCCACATAAATACTCTGAAGTGTGAGATGAGATTCTGACTGTTTAATGCAGCGTTTCTGGGACTTAAATATGAATAACTTAGCACTTTTATTTTTACCCACCACTATTGCGTACAAGGAGCTTCTACCAGCTGATATATTTGCCCAAATCAAAAACTCACCACTTTACAGTTTAAATGACTATACTACTTTGTAGAGTAGACATGAAATGGTGTAATAACACCAGTAAATACTTCAGTGTAAACAGTCATGTCATCATATTAGCATCAGTCCTAATATTCCATGATACTTGAAGTACATCTCCCTGACTTCTACATTTTCGTGGTGATGCTAGAGGTTACCGCTGTCTGCTCTGCACATCTGACTGAACCTTTCTGTCAGAGCGTCCCAGCTCCCTGCGCTCTCGGGTTCAGCTTATTGACACAGCGGTATCTCAGCACATTAAAAGTGTACGGAGGCCAAAACACAATATTCCTTTATGAATAACCTGCCCTCTCCCTCTCCCTCCACCCCCTCTACTAACACACACACACACACACACACACACACACACACACACACACACACACACACACACACACACACAA
>NW_022280143.1:345900-372063 GCF_004355925.1 Anarrhichthys ocellatus
CACACACACACACACACACACACACACACACACTCACACACACACTCCTCCGGACGAGGCAACATTACCCTTCATTGAACAGGAGTAAAAAAAAAAAAAAAAATCCAATATCTCTGTGCCTGGCATCCGCCAGACAGGGATGTGCAAAAACAGCTTTATCCATCAATTTTCTAATAACCATCGTGAAATATGACAAGAATGGAAAAAAGAGGCACTTAACAACACACAAGGGTGGAGGTGAGATATCGGAAAAAGGGGGCCACGTGATTTTCGGCCTCACAAGTAAAGAGCAATCTATTGAACCCACTGATTGATTCGAAGACACACGTGTCTTGTGTGCATGTGTGTGTGTATTTTCATCTCAGTGTGTGTGTGTGTGTGTGTGTGTGAGAGACTAATCCTCCACATTCAAATGCATCGTCCTTTCACTCTGACCCCGTGTGCGCATCTTGTCTGACACATACATCTTGTAATAAACTGAGCTTGTTGTTTTCAGTCCTTGCGAAGAAGAGACAGGAAACCGCTCAACAGTCTGCAGTTTCGAGTTTCAAAAAAAATGTATTGTGAGTGAACATATTACACCGCGTCACCGCGTTGAGTCAATAAGAGGGAAATACATGTTGTCTTATAGCTATCCACTGTGCACTCCTCTTCCTTGTCGCCGAGTGAATTAGAAAAAAATAAAAAGAGAGGTCCATGTGTCGGCAGCTTGCCCTTGGGCTGCAGAAGGAGAGAGGCAGCTGTTTGAAGAGCTGTCTCCTAGGCTGTATCCTCAACCTGTCCACTGTTCCACCGACAAAGCAAACCCAGGCGACCCTGTGCCTGTACTTCATGTCTGTGGGGTTCGGTTGTGTTTTCTCGATCAACTCAATTTGCCTTCAAGCTTTCAAAACGTACTCTCTGCCTCCCTCTCAGCTGGAGGTCACCACGCTATCTTTTTTCTTTCTAAATAAAAACCATAGCCTCCAACAGGTCTGATATTCTGCCTTTAACCCTCCATGGTGGTCATGTTTTCTGCTGTACCAATGTTCAATGTTCTGTGTTCCATTTCCACAGATCACCTAATAAATTCCCTCATGTGACTTTTAAAGGCCCTATGTGTGGCAGTGTAAAACATGGCCATCAAATCAATTGCTAGACCTCTGAGTAAGGACTGTAAAGAACCAGCGGATGATCGGGGAGAGTGGTTTTAAAATGTACATGTGAAGCATTTAGCCCCCTTTGCACTCTGTGTCATGCTGCTGCTGCTGGTTTTACATCATTAGGGGATTATTCTACCAGCAGTCTTTCCTGACATTTAAATTAATGCCAGTAGATTTCACACAAATTCCTTCCACCAATGCTGACGGTCACATGTGCTCAGTGATCTCAGTGACTTGTCACAATAAAGTGTGTTTGAGCTGTAGGCTATAACGGAACGGAACCGTTTATGAAGTGTGTTATAACCGCAGCAGTGAGAGCCGCTTTCTGTCCACGGCTTCATTCAGCAAAGACATAAACTTGAGGTGAAAGTCAGCCGTCAGAGACTCTGCGCCTCATTGTGTCTGAGAGCAGTGAGTCACTCTCTCTGCTGTCTCGCGGGTTCTTCCTCAGGAGCCACTTGGAATCTTCCGCTTCATTTTTAAACAACTTTAAAATATAACCAAAAAAAAAGAACGGTTACACATTTTCTCCCGTCGTCTCCAAGTGTGTGTCCGGCTCGAAGTGACGTTGCGCTGGCACCGGGAGCTCTCCTCCATTCCCCGGGAGCGGCTGGAGACGAGGCGAGTCCCCCCCCCCCCCTTCCTGCGCCGCGCTAACATGTCCCGTTTTAAAGCGGATGTATTTGGCTGCAACAGGCGACGCGGGTGGCTGTTCCTCGGCGGTATGAAGCACTGAAGATCAAGGTGAGAGGCTCCGGCAGCTGCTTTCTTTTTCATTCCGTTCTTCTCCAAGCGAATCCCGGAGACGCGTAAACTTTTGAAGCGTCGCCACGACGCGCGCCGAGTGGGTGGCCAAATTGTGCGTCGTGATGAGAGAAAAGTGAGCCAACGATTTTGAGAACAGATGTTATTTTTTTAAATATTTGTTTTGCTGGTTATCTTTGTCTGCTTTCATTCGGCACTTTTTCTATGTGTCGGAGTGTCCTAAGCAGCAAAAAAGAAAAGATAAGGAAATCAGGTGTAGCCTAAATGTTGTAGTCTCCAGACTTTGTCAGGGAAAGAGCTCTTCTATTTCTTAGACTGAACGGCTGTGCTCTTACATTTTTTGTGCATAACTCACCTGTATGTATTTGTGAGGCTGTAAAGGACTCGTGGACGCGCGGTGAGCGCGCAGATTCCAAGGCGGTATGGGCACCTAAGCCATTTGAAATGAATTTGTCATGCTCTGTGCAGATCATAACACACATGATTCTCTGTCATTTGTGGATAACACGGAGGCAGCGCTCTTGTCATATATATATATATATATATATATATATATTTTTTTTTTTTATTTTTTTTTTTTTAATCACGCTGGATAACCATCTTTTATCTGTATTTCATCTTTGAAAAACAATCTGTCTGGCCACAAGGAGACTTTGACGCACGTTCTCTGTGCTTTCTTTCTGACGGTGAACGTTACAAGCCCCAGCACACGTTGGGGTGAAGTGTGCAGGTGTGTGTGCGTGGGGGAGGGGATCTAGATTATAGGGCCTCTCCGGGCCCTATGCTGCGCGCAGCTCTCGACGTATAGAGGCTTGTCGACCTGCTGCGGGGTTAACCTGTGCGCCAAGTGTCGTGACCTGACGTCTGCTCGCTCCCTCTCGCGCTGTCCTTGCGGTAATCAATTAAGGTGCGAGCAGAAGAAGAAGGAGAAGAAGAAGACGGTGCTCTCCCGATCAAACTGAACTCGTAGGGGATTTTATTTTGTGGATGAGGCTGAGATGACGTTAAGCCGCGTCGCCTCTAGAGAGTTAGATCTGTGAGTTTTGATTGGCATTGACATGAAAGACCCTCTTCCTTTAATAATGACTTTTTTTATTGCCCGATTATCAGCGGCCAGTTTCTTATTTTCCGGAACGGCACCCTCGCGCTTCAGTGACTCCTTTTTCCTGAGTTATTATATTTAGACGACTTCCTCCAGTTTGGAGTTCTAGTTTACTGAATGAGGAGATGATAGAAAACCTAAACCCAAGGTTTTCTTTACTCAATAGAGTTAAATCACTTTTTGGACAACAATTACGCACCATTCACAAATATACAAATGTGGCATTTATTTTACAAGGTACATGTAACGATTACTAAAACGGAATTTCAGAACGAATTTGGCATCTGAGGTGACACAAACGCCTCACCACTTTAAATAACACATGTTTGGACACGCAGTTTGGCTGCCCAGTTATAACCGTCAACTGAGAGCCGGAGGTTTTCTTCCTTCTATTTTACCCGGATGCAATAATTCCTTTGAGACTAACGCGCGCGTTTCTTGGATAATGTAACGCGATCGAGTAGAAAAGGTTCAACTAAAGGCGATCCTCCTCCATCCCGAGTTCCCAACGGGTCCCGAATGAGGGACGGTGTGTGGATGTGTGTTTGTGTGTGTGTGAGGGGTTGAACGCAAAGTGGAGACGGACTAGAAGGGTGGGGGAGAGAAACCATAGGTGTGCGCGGGTGGGTGGGGGTGGGTGGAGGACAAGCTGAGTGTGCGTCTCATCTAATAGAGCCTCGGAGCGCACTATCATCCCCGTCATCTCCGTCTGGGCGGTCGGTAATGCGCCGTGCCGGTGGAGAACGACCAGGAAGGAGAAGGTGCCAGCGGATATTCTCAGCCGCCGAGTCTAATTGGTGTGATCCGTGTCCCCGTTGAGTGGCTGAAGACTATTCATAGCGCGGGAGAAGAAGGAGAGAGTGGGGACGAGATTTCGCGCAGAGATCCGCAAGCAGGACTGTTTGGAAACGAAGGAATTATAAACAGGAGGGACGCACGCCAGCAGGTCAAAGTTTCATTTGCAGAAGTGGAGGTTTTCTTTCTTTCCTGCGGACATCGCTGTGCCACAGATTGACTCCGTGATGGAATGACACTTGGAGAGAGAGGATGATGGACACTTTGGCACCGGAGCTCCTGCTCAGAAATCCCCCCCGTTTACGCCAGGCGCGGTGCTGACCGAAGCCTCTCTGGACGGCCATCACTCATTTGTTTTGGAGTGGCAAGAAAATCCTCATCTTTATCGTTTTTTTTTCTCTCCTGCCGCCTCGGTCGCCAGACAAGAGTGAGAGATGGTGCGCGCAGCGATTCCTCAGAAACTGACGTGCGTACTCATCACATTCCTGTTAAGGAGCGCGTCTTAAAGAGCTTCTTTCTTCATTCATGTTCATTCTGCTGCTCTGAACTTGTTGAGCGGCGTTAAAAGAGCGAGGGGACAGGGAGTACCTCGTACAAGAAATGTAAGTTTTTTTGTGTTGCTTTTGCTGCTAAAGTTTACTTTTTGTGTGTTGGATCATATGGTCTCCACTCCTGCGTTAAAGCAGCTGGTTATGGAAGTGACTCCTGGCTGAGTTGGCAGAGAGCTGTGGCTCTTCTCCTTCTAAACAGCATAAACAACTTCCAAGCCTCGCGACCAGGAAGAACTATTCATATTCATAAAGGAGAAAACCTTGAATGCATCCTAAACTTGTCAGCATGTCTTCAGGTCATTTTTAGAGGCGCCCCCTTGTGGAACTTATGACCTCATCGCTGCCTATCTATCACGCATAATTCCCATTTGTGTCATGCTGCAGCCAGTTGGCCTAGCTTTAATGATGCGAGCAGCCTGTTAACAGATTTGTTTTGCTGCATGCGCTCTTTACACACACGTTAGCGCATCATTTGATGCAACTTGCTCGATTCCAATGCTCCTTTGTTGCTGTATAGCACAGATATTATTACGCAAATGTCTGAGGCTGTGCATGCTCTTCAGTCATAATATTATTCATGATAATTATAATCTGTAAGACCCTCACGATTTGACCTCGGCCTTGTATCGGATCGTACCTATTCTTTTAAGTTTGTGCTCATAACTGTCATCATAAACATGGTGTCTTAATGGCTGAGGCACATACTGAGTGGATGTGAACACACTGTGCATTTGAAGTTCAGCATTACAACTGGATGAGTTAAAGTTGCACCTCCCAGTCCCAGTCAGTCGTCATCTTCATGGTTTCAGTAGTTGATATTATTTCACTCATCCTGTGAAATACTGACAGGCAATAATGACTCATCGTTTGTGTGTCTGTTAGTAGCTGCCACTTTAACCCATGTGGCTCTTCCTGCGTGTATTTCCAGCACGCGGGAGCTACCTGGGTGAGTGCGTTTGTTTGGAGCTAAAGTGGACATTTTGAGTAGCCAGACATGTCACCGCGGCTGCAGAGTAATGCGCTTGCAGCCTTTTAGGAAGAGTGTCTTCAATAATGCATAAGGTGTTCCCGTGTCACAAAGAGAAACGCGCTTGGTGGCGAGGAGAGGCAGAGAGGAGGGAGGGAGGGAGGCGTGATCTCGTCTCACTGTCTCATCAGGCGGCACTGTTGTGTATGTGGCGCTGGAGTAACTGACGCCCGGGGGGTAGTGGGGGGTGGGATGTTCAGCTCCACTTGGGTCAGCATCGGCACAGTCACCCTGTCAGAAGTGCTGCTCTCGCACACCCAGAGTGCATGCGGCAGCTTCTGCAGCTCCAGGGCGGTGCAATTAGAATGGACAAGAGGGAGTGATGGAGGATTGTGGCAGATGCAGCTGGTGGAGGCAAGTGGAGCACGTCTTCAGCAGCAGTCAGGGACTTGCTCGCCCCCCTCCCTGAGGCCTGACCTGTCTGGCTCCAGTAGACGCTGGGTTTGAGGAGAGGCTGCAGCCACATCCTGTTAGAGGAACCATTACCTCAGCAGGGTTCAGGCACGGCTCTTTGATAGCCGGCACCGATGTGGCCTTTCCACTGACTCTCCCAAATCTTCCCTGTCAGGGTCCCAAACTTAAGAATCTAAAACTCTAAACTAGTGAAATTCTGTCAGGGCGAGGCACTTGTTATGGCTGAAATTTGTATTGCGTGCAGGTTTTCTCTACACAGGCCGTAGTTGATCACATCAGAGGCGGAAAACAAGCCCTGACACCAGCAGCATTAGCTGTTTGTCTGACCGCAGAGCCGAGCCCCAGCTTTGATTTCTCTCCGAAGCTGCCCACCCATCCCCAAAGCGCGGCCACTTAACCAGCTGTCAGCACACTCCAGCCGTTTGCTACCTGTCGTCATTATTAAAAGATCATAAGCCTGCCGATTGAAGGCGGCGACGTTTTTAAGAAGAGGAGACGAGCGCTAAGTGATGGGCTGACTCGGAGGCGAGCCCCGGGGATGCATTATAGGCGTGCTCGCTGTTCCACGGTGAGGCTGGCTGTCATGTCTGTGGGGCCATGCTCCACTCTCCATATGTTTATTCATGAGGACGCCGGGTCCTATTGGCAGGTTGTTAACAGGCAAGATTAGGGATTCTGGAAAGGCAGGCAGAGAAATGGTGAGTGGAGCTCAGAGAGCAGGGAGGAGGATTTTCTTAGTTGTTTTGTGAAGCTGGGCCAGCTTCTATCTTTATCTATCGTTCATCTGTTTCTGACTGTCTGCCCTCCTGTCTTTCTGGGGAATATGAAACAGGTAGAGGCAGAAAAGATGAAAGTAGGTAGAGACAGGGCAAAAGCGGGGTCAGAAATTGCTCTTGAAAGTGCATAAAATGCGTGAAATTAAAAATGAAAGGGGGGGAAAGTAGCTGGGATATGAGCGGTAACCTCGTAATTATTCCACCTCACTCTGTGCTGAGCACATCCTTTAGAGCTAAAGCGGACAGTTTTCTTTCAATTTTGGGACATTTATAATAATATAATGTGTTAATATATTTTAAATGGACAGGCAGGTGTGTAAGGACTGCCCCCTGTGGGCCACCGTAGAGGAGTCCTGTGAGATTATGACCTGACAGTTCTTTCTAGCGTGTCCTCACAGTGAGGAAAAGAAAAATGTCCCTTTTTGATCAAAGAAGGACTAAAAATCTGGAGTCTGGAGCAGTTCACAATGTTGGCAGCACTGTAGCCAGCAGAAGGAGAAAATGCTGAACCCACACAAACCACTGGTCAGTAAGGAATGCAATGATCAATACGGGCAATGATTGAAAAGTGGATGGACGGGAGAAGAAGTGGTTGTGGCCAGAAGGAGGAAAAGAAAAAGTGTTTACTTGCCAATTTGAGCGTGAAGGTATGATAAGAGTTCATGTACACCTGCAGAAGTTTTAGGGTTAGACAAAGGGGGCAGATATGAGGGACGTGCTCCTTCATTTGGTCATTTGATGACATGCATGATTTACAAGTCACTCCCACCAGTAGTACAGAGCGGCTCTGGGGACGTGCGTGTGGCATTTCCCCTGCGATTCGGAGAAACACTCCGTCATGCTCCACTGGCCCCGGGGATGAAACACAAGCGGACACCGAGGGCTGTTTCTTGGCCCCGGAGACCGGGGAGTGGTCGGTTTCACGGGTGCCAGTAGTGGGTGTGTTGTCTTTTAATGTAAAATGGAGCTCGCGGTCTGCTTACCTTCGCCCCCCCAGAAAAACATGCAAATATCCAGTGTTTTCCACCATAAATATTGTTATTTAACTCCATTGAAATTAGTATTTCTTTATCTCAATATTGTAAGGGTTTAATACCTGCATACATGGAGGATAACATTTTGTCTACTTAACTTCCTTTCATCTTCAGTTTAGTGTTAAAACCCTCCTTTTGAAAAACATCTTTAAAACATTAAAACAGCTTTTACTTCCCTTTTTGTTACTGCTGCTTTAACTTTTTTATTTTTCATATATTTTTCCATATTTTAGTCATAGGTCCTCCACTGCTTATTGTTCCTCCACTTGGATGTTTGAGCAGAATGATGTGTGTGCGGTGTGACACTAGAAGGCTGTTTTTTTGACATTGGTCTGCTGAAGGGGGAAAGTTTCTCCGTGCTCCCCTCAAATCTCAGTTCAACACATGTACGCGTGAGCAGCTTCTAGTGACATCGCAACTAGTATGGCAGCCAATCACGGTCCAGTATGCAACGTACAGTGAAGAAGTGTGATGTGGAGACTGATCAGGCAGACTAGTGGTTGAATTAGTCATGCGTCCAGTAGTTGAACTTTTTTTTTTTTTATGAAATTGTTTTTGGATATTAATTCATTCTGTAAGCAGGATTTGTAAGCAGGTATTTGAACAGCAGTTTGGAAAAACCACATCAGCACAAAATATTATTTAAAGGATTTATTTAAAAACGCCATTTACTTTTTTGTTACACACAAAATTTCAGCTTTGATTTTTTATTTTAAAAACATTTCCCATTTGACTTTTTCAGATATTTCAAGTTGATCCTAACACACCGCAGGTAACGCCACTGGTAAAATGTGCTCGATTAATGTGCTGTGACCAGGCTTCATTATACGCGTTTTATTTCTATTTATAACTAAAATGTCTGGCAGCCACACCCAGCGACCTCCCCCTGTTACTGTAAGCGTTTATCGCTGTGTGCCTACGGTGCAGTATATATTCCTGTACATGCAAGAATGTCAGACTTCCTGTGAGCTCCTCTGATGTCCTCGGACCTTGATCGATGGTTGGAGGAAGCGACCTGCCCTAAAATAAAACCCCATTCTCACTTAAAATGCACATCCGCACTTCTTCCATCTGCTCCCCTTGCCGCTCCCCCCCCCACCTCACCTCTTCTCTTTGGGGCGACGGAGGGTTACAAGGGGGGAGTAATGAAAGGAAGGGGCCGCTGAGTCCAGGACGGTGGAGTGATAATGACCCACCGCTTTTGTGATCTCTATTGCTTGTTATCCAAGCTTGTTGTCTCATTACCCATGACTTGAACCTCTGCACGTGAGGCGCGCACACACAGACACACACACACACACACACACACACACACACACGCACACACTCTCCGGCCATCTCTTTAGTCTTCCCCCACGTAACACGGTAATATTATGTCTCTTAATGGGAACAGGGAGCTCGGTGCCAAGAGTTCCTCTGGATAATTGGCTGCTTCCTCACCTGCTGACATCTCCCCCATTGACATTCTTACATTTTACATTTAAGGTGCTTCATTTCTTTCCCCCCTTAACTTCGTCCTCCTTCCTCCGTCCTCTGACTAGCAATACCTGCTCTTGTTGGGTTTTTTTTGTACCGATTTTACATCGTCTGTCTCGATCATCTGGTGCAAAATTAACTCGGCTGTTCCTTAGAATTATGATTTACATTCCATCGGATTGAAATTACTCTGAATGGCACAAAATATCAGACACAGATGCAGCTCCAGATCTACTACACTTTGAAAAAGGCAAATGTAAATATCACTATTACCACATTCCTATATATACATACATGAGACGTGTTGTTTTTCGTCTGTGAGTCAAATCTCCAGATGTGTTCATCCTATACTCCACAATCAAGAGAAACCTCTGGAAGGCGTTTATAGTCTCCAGGCTTCTGGTGTACCGTTAAATGTGAGCACAACTCCTATACTGTATATATAGTATATTAGTTTTCCCCGTATTGTCTTTCTCACATTACGCAGGTCACCTCGTTGTTCTATCACAGCTTGTTCTCCACCGTGCTGAAATCCAGACTTTTTATACATCTCTTGAAACTGATCAATTTGTGGTATGCTAATATTACCCTCTCCCCTTTATTTCTACCGATATACAGTTATTTTATTAGATTTAAAGCTGCTGTGACCGAGTGTCAATCAAATATAATGATACTTGGAGTTAATTAGCAATGTGTGTCCTAATTACAAAATAAAGAAATGTTTATTTGCTATTATACTGACGCGTGTGTCTATGGAAGGAACAGTAGTAGGACAGCAGGGGCAAGTCCGATGCTCAGCTCCAGAAACCTTAGACAAAAGGAAAAGTGAGGCCACCGCTCACAATGGTTGGCAGATATAAATGGGTGCTGTGTAGCCTGGGAGGTAAGTCACTGTATGTGATATAGTGCGGTGGCTCCTGCCACAGACAGCTCTGCCACATAAGAGAAGAAACGTGAAAGCAGCACTATAGCCACAAGATCTTTATGTTAACGTATGGCTGTTGTTATCAGGAGTGGCCACTTTATCCTGTTCAAGTTGAAGTCTGGTGTTTTTTTTTACCTTTTTATATTAACCGTGGAAAACTCTCCAAAAGTCTCTAACTGTTCAGTAGCTGCTCTACTTCATGCAGGTTGAAGTACATGAGCTGAAACGTAAAATGTAAAGATTTGAGTGATGGCGGTCCACTAACTGATAAAGTATTTCAGAACTATTTCAGATGTTCATCCACTATACAGTCTCTCTTTTCCCACAACTCCTTTGGCTATAAGCAGTAGTATTTGATAGTAATATACGACACACGGACAGTTTAAGTGTCGCCATGGAACTGGTAGATTGAAATGAAATACTTTTAATTGACTACATTAAGTGGAGCACCTCACAGTTCTGCTCCTGATTAAGACCGCACCGTCTGATCAGATCTTGAATGTCTACTCTATCGTTCCAGCTCGTGCAGTGTCTAGTGTGTGGGGTGTGTGGGGTGTGTGAGGGGACGGAGAAAGCTGAACGGAATGTAACACTGTAGGCTCGACACCGCTGCGTGAGATGAGGGTCTGGTGTGAGAGCCGCGGGATCCAATTGACCTCGATGGCCTCACTTACTGATTTTCTGTGTTTTGATGGACAACAAACACCAACACGGCACACCTACCTAGCACCCATCCGACTCTCTACTCACACATACGCCTCTCGTTCTTGCCATGGCGGCAGCTAATGTTCTCTCACTGTCAAAATTCTACTCCCATAAGAGAGGTATATTCAACCCCCCCCCCCCCCCCCTCTCCTTCTTCTGTTTCTCCGCAGCACCAGATCGCCGTGCAGGAAGAGGACCATGATTGACAGCCGGGCGAGCTGAGGAGACCTGTCACTCATCCTCCTATCAGCGTGTCAGAGGGCTATCACCTTCTCGCCCCCCCCCCCCCCCCCCCCCCCCCCCCCGCCCTCTTCCTCCTCCTCCTCCTCCCTCCCTCCCTCCCTCAATCCTCCCCTCTTATCTTCTCGACGGACTGGTAACCTGGCCATCCCTCGTAGTTACACTCCACTCCAGAAAACCTAAAAGGGACAGAAATAGCACCAAATAACAACAAGACACTTCTGCACCGACTCTCACTCCACCTGAGGGGAGTTTGGCATGCCTCCTCACTCCAGTTGAGTGAGTTGGAATAAGTGGAAGTAGTAGAGGGATCCCTCGTTAGTAACCCCCCTCAGAAGGAGACACAGGCCCGAGAGAGAGAGAGAGAGAGAGAGAGAGAGAGAGAGAGAGAGAGAGGACCAGCCATGCGTTTCCATTTTGCGTTGACGCTGCAGGCGCTGTGGACCGGCATCTGCCAGGCGGCCATGCAGCACTACCCGGCAGCGTGGGGCCACTACGATGTGTGCAAGTCCCAGATTTACTCAGACGAAGGCTTAACCTGGGACTACATGGCCTGTCAGCCAGAGGCGGCCGACATGACCCAGTACCTGAAGGTTACTCTGGATCCCTCCAACATCACCTGTGGAGACCCTCCGGAGACTTACTGTGCCCTGGTGAGTACATGCAGAAAGTGAAGAAACACAATCTTTCGTTTAAAAATTCTACACACACGCAGACATAACACAGAGGCAGCTGTCTTATCTGTGCCTGCGTATCGTGCATCTTCTCGGCTTGTTCGGACCCCACAGCCGTGACAGACACTCTCAAAGCCTGTGTGACTCAGATACATCGCCGGCCCCCAAGAAATAGAGGCTCTTGCCCATTGACGTCACGTTCTGCTGTTTAGAAAGCTGCTTCTGAGAGTGCACCGCAAACACTGTCTCGTGTGCCGTTCACTTGCAGAAAACTCTGTGACTCAACCGACGAACAACATCTCACTCCACACACACATCAGAGTCACATGAAAAAATACGGTTCCCTCGTTCGTTTTGATTTCGGCTTCTCTGTTGCGACAGTCTTTTAGCAGAGTTGGATGAGTGGGTGGCCTAAAAATTCAAACTATCTCTGGGTGAAACAGTGCACAGGTGGACAAAAAATACAGCAGCATGTACAGTATGAGTATTTTAAGTTCCAGTACTTCAGGCTTTTGTTTTTCTCACATTAGCAACACTTTTGCACGCGCAGGGCTGTAAGTGTTCATTGCACAGCGGCCCAGCATTCACTAATATTGTCATTTTTCACAATTTCAATGATTATTTCGGGAATCCAGTGCCACGAAATGACTGCGTCTGATTTCCTTGCGATCAACTTCGAGATAAAGTAGCAGGAGCGACTCTTGTGCCTCTCGGGGAAGATGGTGAACGTGGCAAATGCCTGCGTGTTTGCATGCTGACATTAGCATTTAGCTCAAAGCACCGCTGTGCTTTCAGCCTCACAGAGACGTTACCACGGCCGTAGACCCGTAGTCCTGTTCCCAAAGGGGTCGTTGTGGCGCTGAACAAATCTGCTGTGATCGACTTGTTGATGAAGGGTTCCACATTGTGCACACTAGGTTAATCGGGATTACTCAGAAGTGATATTCTGTGGGACAAGAGGGATTTCATATGCAAACAGCACTATAAAAAGCAGTGATCGGCTGATTGCTTTACCCTTTGAAGTTCATGTGGCGCTGTTGATTCCGCAAATTACATCGCAATCATGGAAATCACAAATTCCTGGCGGAGCTGAAAATAAAATGAGCAAAAAGATGCATATTAGGTCAAGTATCTAATTAGCAAACCGCCCTCCTTCTTATTCCGGGTGCTTTTCACTTTGGAACTCACAGCTGGTCGCCTCAGATTAACGCTAAATGATGAATCCATTGTGGGCCGGCGCGTGTTACCAAGTCATCAAAGATTCTCTCAGAACAAATGCGCTCCTCAACAGCTTCAAGAGCCCTTTAGATAAATAGGGAGATGTTCCAGGAAAAAGTAGTATAAATAGACGGTCTCCATCAGCAGAAAGTCAGCTGAGAGGAGGCACAGAGGAGCTAGACAGGGATTAACAAAATACAGATGACAAACACAGCGAGAGAATGATCAAGCGAGAGAGAGCGACACGGAGCGAACATGGGGGAGACAGAGACCCAGAGGACTGTGTGCAAAGCATACGGTGACTGAAGTCCTAATATCTCCTGCGTGGGGCAGCATGGAGCCTCTGAAATGTGAATAATTCAGCGTGTTTTGTAGCTAATGTGTTTTATTCATAGGACACATTATTCAGCCCGACATCTCTCAGGCACTTTTGAAAAAACGCTGACTCCCATGATCGAACAAGGTTGGTCGAAGGCAAAGGAGGTTGGGTGGGATGAGGGGGGGCATATCGTCAAAACGGGGTCACCCTCAGTTCTCCCTCCAGGTGGCTCTGTGACCTCCTATTGATCCTCATTTGAACCTGAGGCGTGTCTGGTATTTGCTGTGGATGAATGCTGTATGAGCAGCGGACCATCCGTATCTGACGCTTCGATGGAGCCGTGCTATTTGAGTTCATCATTACTGTATTATTGCCAGCCTTTTAACAGTCTGATGAGCGCTTATTGAATTAGTGGGAGATTGCGCCGCGCTGTCGCCCTCGTGTCTCCGGCAGTCAATGTGATACGAGTGCTTCAATTAAACAGGCGTGGTTTTGCTCCCACATAACCATTTCCTCTCTCCGCTGTACTGTAATCACACAAACATGAAGGAAATATGACCCCTGCTGCTTGCCATAGAGCCCAATTCTCTGCAATCGGTTTCTGTTTACCTCAGGCAGTAACGTGGCTCCAAATCAACATCAGAACAATTATCATTGATATTCCAGCTACTCTGGCTGCCAATGCGCTGCTGCAGTGCCAATAGTGGTTTGTATCGTAAGTCAGATCATTGCAGATTCGGCGCAATTATCATTAGGCCGCGTTATCGGAGAATTTCATCTCTCTGGTAATTGATTCTGCGCTCGCAGAGGCGGGTATACTTTAAAGGCCTGCGACGGCTTCCTGGAGAGCTGAAGGTAACAGACACCAAAGCCTGACGAAAGGAGAGAGAGAGTGAGACAGAGAGAGATGCAGCTGGAGGGTGTGGTGCTTATATGAGCATGGTTACCTCAGGTGGCAGCCTTCATCCCCCAAACACACACACACACACACACACACACACACACACACCACTCTCCCCAGTGAAGGCTTTTTATTCTGCTTCTAGCTCGGTGACCTTTTCGATAGCAATAAGCTGGCATTCACTGAACTCTGGCACACAAATCTGCCATCATATGAGATTTCACTGTCCCCTCCAGTTTGACTCAGGCTGGCCTTTAAAAGCCTGGACAGGTCGCAGAGCCTCCACCAGTCGATGATTGACTTTGTGGCGGATTTAAGGGGGGGAAAAAAAAACTTTGACTTCATACAAAAAAAATGTGTACAGTTGCAGAAGAAGCTGATTATCGTTAAGCAACTTGTCGAAAAAGACTAATTGCCAACTCTGATTATTGCATATTCGCAAAACCTCCATAATTAAAAAGTGACAAAGTAGTAAATGCAAGTACTTGTGTTACATTTAGACAAGTCAGTGCTGGCTAGCACAGGTAGAGAACTAGCTGAGCTTTCCTCATTTGAAGCTCCTGTACCATATATATAGAAGGACTCTCATGGGAGTTATCAGTGTTTCATTTTTTTAAAACTGAACTAACATCCACTCAGTTATTCCAACACTCCAGCACACAATTCATATCAAGCAGCATAACCTTGCATGTGTTGGTTCTTTTTTTGATGCATATGGCATTAAACATAAAAGAAGAACCTTTCTAGGTGCAGCTCTATAATTCATACTAACCGTGCCCGTGTCGATGACCTTATGCATGCATGGGAGTACTGTATGTCTCTATTTGTGCCATCAATTTACAACCAGGAAACGCTGATGAATGCTGAAACCTGAGTCCCGGCAGGCCGGCGCATTTCATAACCAATCAAATCTAAATTAGGAAAGGAAGGAGATTATTAAAAAGGTGGTGCAGCGTGTGGCTTTCCTTTGTAACCCTGATGAAAGGTCATTAAATCTGTGCCGCGATAAGAGAAGGTAGCTCACAAATACTGTCTTAAGCCCTATTCGCACACGGCTAGTATTACCAGGCAACCTCCTGCGATTTAGAAAGTACCCCCCCACGTCTGTGCTTTGTATGATGATGTTTGATGTCAAGGCTCTGCATAAAATATGCCCACATTAAAACTATAGTACGATACGTTCTTTATATTTATTATTATGAATACAATTTTACTATATAGACCTATTTATATTTATATAGTACTCACAAGACCTCCTGCTGTGAATGCTAATGGTTCTCCATGCTTTGGAACTGAGATGAACCTCATGAATTTGGCTGTCAAAACTTTAATTTCCAATTGCCAACCAGCCTCCGTAATTGTTGACCAGGAAAGAGGCAGAACAAATGTGCAGAGAAAACAAAAACCCTTGCAATAGTCAGTAGATGTTGAAGAAACATTTCTACGGAGTGTTGCAATTTAACTGACGGTAAAGAGTAATAGAATAAAAGGGAGTAAAAGATTGTTGCTCACAAAGGTAAAATATGTGTCGCACGTTCACTGAGTAGACAAGCAACACTCCTGATGGTAATTAAGAGCCACAACAGGTTCAATATGTTGCTGTCTCCATGACCAGCATCATTTCCGAGAATCCATCCGAGCACAATTCAAGGGGCTTTTCTACGTGTTTGGTTAATAAATGCGAGCGAGGGTTCTGTGGGCTCCCGATAATTTTACATTGCGATAAACATATCTGACCTTTTCCAAAGCTGATCCTGATCAGAGGTTTCAGGCAAACAGCCCCGCCCCTTTGTAACACCACACTCTGCGCTGAGAAACGAGTGTGCTGTTGTCAGCAATATGCTTCATTCCATATTGTAACAGTCGGTTCAAAGGTTATTAAAGAAAGGAGAGCATGAGAGGGAAGAGACAGTGGCTTTTTCACAGGGCTACAGTGTATCCGGTCTCATAAACCTGTTTGGCTGTTGAGAAGGCGAAACTGCACAAATGTGGCTTTTCAAACCTTCTGATCGACATTAATGAAGGTCAGAGCCACAAATGTAGCAGCAAGTAACCAGCATTGACAAAGTGAATTACTCATTCAATAGAGCTGTTTAACATCAGAGCATTAAGTCAGCTTGATGCATTGTATGTGTCTTCTTTCATCTTCAGCAGAGCAAACCAAATCAAAGGTTTACTGAAACTTGTGACAGAGGCACAAGATATGAACCAAAACAAGCTAAACGGTGAGATGTGTGTAATTCACTCCATCTTGCAGCACAAGTCATTGTTCTTGTTGGATTGGAAATGGCTATCTGGAGTGCAAAGCAAGGCTGGAGTTATTATTTCTGCATAACTCACCAACAGGCAGCGTTTCGAGACTCAACTGAATTGTTCACAGATCCTAATCTGTGCTCAAGGGAATTCTGCCTCCATTTATGTGATTTAATTAGTCAAATCAACCCTCAACAAACAATTTAAATTTGAAGTCGAGGTAGCGCACACCATGTCGTATTTCATTATTGTACTTGACGGATAACACTCTCCTTAATGGGTAGAGCACCGAGCAGCCATAAAATACTCTGTAGTATTCCAACAAGAGTAAAGCTGCGGTCACATTACCGTTGATGCAACCACCATTAAAAATGTATATCGTGCTACAGAGGCTCCCAAACTAACCCAAAAATGCACTGCACTCGTGCGTAATTGTTAGACCATACCTGAATAAACATTAGCGACTGAAATCTTTGAAAAACAATCTTTATTAAAACATGATATGTTGTAACCTGTAGTAGTTAGTCCGGCTTAAACAGCAAATATAGCTAGCTGTCAAACAAATAACTACAGGACGCTAAACAAAAATATTATTAGGAAACCATCTGGAACGCTCACGCTGCTCACAATAATTAGTGTGACGAGCATTGATTAATCTACACTGGTCAGTGGATGCAGCATTCGTCTTTCTTGAATCTGCAACCATAAACAAGCTTTCATTCTGTAGCTTGATACATTCAGCTGAAACACTACCAGTACAGTGAGAACTCGGCACAGAACTGTCAGGCTGCGTCTCTCTGCCCAATGTGAGGGTTACACACACCGCGGTCACGGGAGGAACTCATCACAGTCTCTCCGACCCGTCCTGTGTCATACACTTTGTCGGGCACTGTCTGAATTTTTATCATTCATTTATTTATTCCTCCAACCGTCGCTCGTTCTTCCACGTCTTCAGGCTCTAACACAGGCTTGTCAGCCAGGCCAAGCCAAAATCAAGAGAAGTCCATTAATAAACAGGTGTCGGCAGAAAAAGCCGCACTTCCTGTATGGGCATGTTGCGGCCCAGCCTTGCACGGTCCAGTCTGAGTAAGACCCGAGTGAGAACACTAGTTTTAGATGTCGAATGCAGTCAAGGGGGGTTTTGTTTGTATCTACTTCTTCAATGGTTTACGGTAACTAAGAGGGTGATGTTTATGTACTATGCCGTTATTATCCTCATCATCGTCATTAACAGCAACATTGTCATGTTTAACACGACCACCACGTCACTGTTGTGTGACATATTATGGTTTAAGCAGGAATGGAAATGAGCGAGTGTTGTTTAAAAAGTGCAAACAGGAGGAAATGTTGACTTCCACGGAGGAAAGTTTGCAAAATAAAAGTTGGAATGCAGACAATATCAGGTGTCGCTGTGATGTTGTGTGAGTGAGCGTGTGACTCGTCTATCTGGGCTGCATCAAGGCGCTCAGTGTTGCCTCACCGTTTACGCTGCCATAACAAGATAACGGGGGGCCCTCCTTGACTCCAGCTTCCCACAGGCATTTCTGTTGACTCTTTCTTTTTTTTCTTGTCAAAGTTTGGAGCAAAACATTTCCTCGTTTGCCATAAAGTTTGGAGAGGAAAACTTGGAGATGCTGAAGAATGGAAAAGCTCAGTGTTTTTTAACCCCCGATTCTTTTGTATATGTTAGACGGTGAAAGTGGGACTTGAAGAAAATATTCTCTCACGCGTATGAGAATGACGTCAATAGGAGAAAAGGCTACCGTTTCATTTTGGGAAACGACAACATTATATCTCACTTTCCTTCAGCTTTGGTTTCCAGATACTGACATGATGAATTCCCAGAAAATTAGTATTGAATATAAGTCAAGGGAGGAATGATCTCCCATAGCTCAGATTCAGCCTCTGAATATGTTAAAGGCCCTCCCTATTGACTGCAAGTCACCCAGAAATATCACATTGTCTGATTGTTAAATGATCAGTGCGCTCACTGGGATTTGAAGACCCGTGCATAATATGAACCGGGGATATGGGCCTTCACAGTCTGAATTCTTCTTTCTCTCTCTCATGTATTTTATTTGATAAAGGCATTTTACCCCTCTTCTCTTCAATTGCTCTCTGGGCTTCAAATCCCTCTCGCGGTAATGGGGAGGCTTTTGTTGCATTTCACAGCTCATCACTCATGGAAAATTATGGTGTGGAACCCCCTCCGTCGTCCCCCTGTACTCCTTCCGCCCCCTGTGCACGAGGCTGTGAGAATAGGTGGAGAAACTGGCAGCTTGGCTGCTGGAGAGATCCGTTGACTTTTAATTGCTCTCTGAACCTCTGGGGTGGATTTCCCCTCAGAGCTCACTTGCCTAGAACACTGGTTTTCACAATACCCCGGGTAACAAATGGCACACACACACACACACACACACACACACAGGCCAAATACAGACAAGCTTACAGAGCCCAAAAGCATGACATACGGCAGCATTCATATTTAGAGGCACTCATGTTTTCATTTATTTGTGTTGGGGGGCTTTTAATGTTAATTGCAGCAGATAAGTGGGAGTGTTGTGAATGGAGCAATCCCAGTGATCCCATCTCTCATTTTAATCCATGGTGGGTGGTGGCAGACGCTCTCCCTCCACTACTCAGCATTTCAAAGCAGCAGGGCCTCCTGTCCTTTATCAGCACAATAAAACCTCTTTTTATTTTTATTTTTTTACAGTGACTGGTGTTTATGCGGCATGCGTGTGTGTGTGTGTGTGTGTGTGCCTCTGCCTGTTTCTATTTGCATCTGTATCTACAGCCACACTACGGGCTTTCATGAATTCTGAACTGCAGCTCACACCTTACTCTTTTAGATGACTGTTCACATCTATTTTAGGATGTAACCTACTGTATATGCATGTGGAAAAGAGCAAAAGGATTTTTCTGAATAACTACACAGGCTTTCAAATTCTGCCTGAATCTGTGTTTGCTTTCTTGAAACCTTCGGGTTCAGCCAGTCTGCAACGCTGCCGTTATACAAGTGTCATGATAGTTGTTTCCGGTGAGCAACATATAGGCCGCATGCCGTGGGATCGGTTTTGTATGATGCATCCATGTCATCCTTGGATGTGAACAATTACAGCTTTTTGTCAGACATTTTTTGGCAATCAAGTCTGTGTCAGAAGGAAGGGAAACATTTGCACCCTCACTGTTCTTTATAAAAGGTGGTGTTGATTCTGCAGCTAAGGCTACATCCGCACTGCAACGTTTTAGTTTTAATACAGCATTCTGAAACCAAAAAGGGTGAGCGTTTTAGCGCCGTTTAAGAAATAATCTCCACGCCTGAAAACGCATTTGACATGACCATTCATAACCATTCATCCATTCTAAAACGCAGCAGAAGTGTGGACACGAGGCGGAAAGCCAGCAAAAGATCTGGGTTTTAAAACAGAAACGTAGCAGTGTGGATGTATAGCCTCAGAGAACTACTGCTTCATGTCTTCATGTCAAAACCATGTGTGGAGGAAGAGAAAACCTGCCGAGGAAACATCAAAGGATGGACTAAAGTCAAAATGGGGAATGACCTGATGCTAAGCACTACATTTGTTGTTGTTGTTGGCCCAAAGCATTATGCGTGCCGATTTAAATAAGTAAATGGGAATAAAGTGGAAGCCCCTTTCACGGAAGTGTAATGTTTTTCTTGCCTGTTTGGTCTCTTGAGGAGCGTTCCTCTCCTCTCAGACAGCTTTTAGGCCGATTCTGTCGTCCTCCGCGTTTGAGAGAAATGTGAGGCGGTGCTCTTCACCCTGACAGGCTCTGAAGAAGACTCCTGGATTACCTTGACTGACAGCTCCCAAACCCAGGGATCTGTTGTGTCTGCCGCGCAGGGCAAACTCTGAATCAATAGCAACGCTATCAGTGATGGAAATTGAACGCTGAATCTGAACGCTGAGTACCCCCTCGTGAACGGCACAAGAGCATTTTCCCGCTGCTCGTCACAGGTATTTTTTCTCTCCCTGACAGACACGAGTAGAGCCGCAGCGAAGAGAAAGTGTAAAGTTTGTTGGGACATGCACCTTTTTTTTCTTATCTGGAGCTTCAAAAATAGAACTCGGGGAGATGAGAGGCCACAGATGGAATTGTCTTCAAAGTACAGATTCAGCAGTCTTTTAAAGTGATATTACACTCTCGTAGAACATTTCCATTCTGCCTGTGCGCTCAGCTTGATCTGACGCTGAGAAGTAATTTGACATCCGCCACCATGTATCACTGCGAATGACTACTCATTGATAGACGCAAACAGGCTGAATTACTGGCTCAAAAAGACAGACAGCAGACAACAAAACGTGTAAAATAAAGTGACATATCTACTCGAAAACTCTCCCATCAAACCCATACAGGGATAAACAGAATGTTAAGGACAATCGCTGAGATTTTAAGCCATCTGAACACTATTTTTAGCTCCTCTGTGCACTGTCCTGCACATGGCTGAGTTGCTTTTTGTAAGCTAACGTCTGCTCAGCAGAGGGAAGCAGACCGGTCAGCGCACAAGACGAAGGCCTAGAAAATGTGCTTGCTTAATTAAAGGAGGGGAAGAGGGAGTGCAGCTATTTACACCTCAGTCTGACATAAATCTGCGGTTATCGCACTGGCGAGACTGTCCTCTCCCCAATTTAGGAAGTACCCGAGAGCTTCTCCTGAATAAGCGTTCCTCCTGATTAAGCCAAGGCAGGAGTTACAGTCTCTTTCTGTGGGAGAGAAAAGGAGAGGAGAATTTAACTAGAGGGGAAGTAGTTAGCAAAGGGCCGTCATGGATATTGAGATTGTTAGCATTTTATTAACCCCAGTCAGGACAGAAGGAGCAATTGGTAAATTGGGTGTAGACTTGCAGTGTCTGCAGGACTTTGGCCTAAGGGTGCCAGGATATAGACACTTGGCATTTCAACCTCTCTCCATCTCCCCAAGCCGTCCACTCAGGCAATACCGTCTGCCTCAGTCCATTACTCCCCTAATTAGCAAGTTGTTTTATTTCCTGTGGCTGCTAAACTAGTTTCGGTCATTCCTTTTTTTTTTCTTCCTCCGCCTGGAATGAGAGGAGGTGCAGTGAAAACATCCCCCACAAGGTGCCAGGCACTTGTCAGAGGAGTATCATGTGAACAGTAATCTGTTCATTATGTTCGCGGGGACGGTGAGCGATTGAGAGGCTTGGCATGGAAATGCATTTCTACATCCCCTCTGTCTGCACATCAGAGGCTCTAAATGAAATGATTTAGTTAGAGGTGCCAGGCATTAGCTGTTACTCCGGGACGACACAATGTTGTCACGTTGAAGGCTCTCTTTCAACGGCGTTCAGCGCCGCTTCAGACTATTCCCCCCGCCGTAAACACGAGGGAGATACAGCCAAGCTGCAGACACTGTGGCAGGGAGAGTTGGCGTTTGATAGGAGTCTGCTACCCCCCCTCCTCGCCTGAATTCCCTCGGATCTCATCAAGGGGCTTTCTTCTACACGTATTATTAGCTGGCTTGCTTCCTTGCCATCACCCTTTCTGCTTTAGAGAACGTAGAGCAACACTGAGAAGCAGACAATGACACATCAGTTGTGGTGATATGAATACCTGGTTTTATATGATAACTTGATAGATTCATCTTTGATGTGCCCTTTTTTAGAAAGTGATGTGCTCATATCTCACCTATCAGAGTTTTTCCATTTTTGCTTTGCACTCTGATAGTGACTGTATGCGAACACTAACTTTATGCTGTGTGTGGTGACGTGTCTGAGTTTATCTCCATCATCATTTCATGCCACTTTAGGGGGCCGATCACACCGATCACACGTCGCAACAGGCACGGCCGCTTCAGAAAACGGGGTGCGTGCGCAACCAGGCGATCAAATGTAAATAACGGGGGGAAATGGATTCAATGGGGACATTGAGCTCTTTCTGTTGCTCTGCTGTTGGATGCAGATGAAAAATGATACACTTAATAGTAATTAAAAAAACGTTAATGTCAACCTTTCTTCTGTCCGTTCCTATCACATCTAAGGCATCAAAACAGGAAGTGAGCAGTAAAGTAGTAAAGCCCGCCTCTTGCTAGACTTGAATGGCTGCCTCGGTCAAGTGTGACACTGACGAGCGGTGCGACTCCGCACCTAGTGTCGAAAAGGTGAGAATATTTTTACTAAAACACGGCACAGGGCGCAAGAGAGGAGCGCATGCCAGGACGGAGAAAAAACTAAGTTTTTCTCTCAGCTAAAGGCTGCATACCAATTCATACCACTGATGCTGGCTGCCGCACATTTAGGTGAGCCAGTTCCAAGGCTCTGGTATTGTAAAAGCTCCTGGACTGACAAGGCATACTGGAACACTTAATGGAATGGAGTCTTTGTTAATAACCTTACTTCCACCTGTGCTTTAACAAGCCAAAAATGTGTGCTGTGAAAGGATCTGTCATTATAGACCTAAGCTGTGTTAATCGTGTACAATTATTGTATTTCCTGTTTGTGCTGCTAATGTACTTTGAATCACGTATGACATCACTGGTGTCCCTCTGAGGTCAGGCATGTATAGCAAAACTGCTTCTCACAATACATACTGGCTTTAAAAAAAGGGTAAGTGCACTTCGGCTGTCAGTAATTCTGCACTCATTTTACGCAATTTGCTTTAGTCCCAGCTGAATAAAACACGTCCTGCTAATAATCCTAATTGGCTCCACTAATGTACTCCCCCCTCCTACTTTAAATACTCCCTCTGGTGTGCAATTGAGGTTGGAACCCATTCAGCCCTGCCACTACCTCTCCCTGCTGCCTGTCTGACTGATGGCCACTATAGAGGGTGAAACGGGTGTTACTGTTGGAGGTTTTCATCCATTTTTTCCCATCTTACTAGATATTTGGTACTCATGCAGGGTTTGAAACTTGCCCATTTTAACCAGCTCTTCTACCTACCGCTGTGGCTTTTAGCCTTTCAAAAACATTTCCACTGCAGTCAAAAAACACAGAGGGAGGCATGCAGCTGTATTAACGGGGCGGTCTAGCAGCATTCCAACAGCACCATAAATTACATTTTATAACCACAATAACATAAAAATCCTATTTTTCCCATCTTTTTAGAGTGATGACATCATAAAATATGACGACAGACATTAAATTCCTCATTCAAAAACCTCAAGTGAAGCTAAAAAAGGACAAAAATGTAAGAAATTACATTCTGCATGTAGGTTAATTTAATTGACTGTAGATGGGTACTGCTGCTTCTGTAACACTTGCAGTAAACTGTGATGTTGTTCCCCATTTCTGCTTTCAGATTTTGTCTGGTCTTTATTTTCATATTTGGTATTGAGGTAATCCAAAAGCAACAGAGAGAAATCAGATTGCATTACGTTCATATTGGGATATTTGGATTAGGTTACTGATTTAAATTTTTTTGAACAGGTAATTAGTTAAAAGTTTAAAGCAACCCTCCCACCCCGTCTATGAGTTTACAAAGAGGAAGCACAGCCAGATTTAGATCAGCAAAACCAAGAGAAAACCATCACATTCCCTTCTTTTACCCTGCTATAACAGAGCAGAACCTGGCTCCAGCCCCTGAATCATTGCTACTGACTCTTTTGAACCTACGGAAGTGCTTTTGGGGAACAGATCACAGGAGCCAACGTGTGTCTATATGTGTGTTGGTGTGAGTGTGTGTGACTGTGTGACTGTGTCTCGCTGCGTATCCGGGTGCCATGTGGCACCGAGCGACTCGGCTTTGCTCTGCCAAGAGATAAGAACACAGGGTAAGCCGCTTGCTGCGCCAGCCTACTGGATTTCACCTCTGAATCGTCTTTGTTGGAAGTTGTAGGGCTGCTCTATTTCTAAAGTGACGAGTCTTGCTGAGCGCCATATTGACTTTATATGCTGTACGTGCTCAATGTGAGAACCTATTTGAAATAGATTATCAATGGCGACGCACATGAGAGGGAATAAAAAAAAGAAGTTAAATCCTGCAAGGGCTGGAAACCGAAACGCTCATTGAGGATAGTTTCACATGGTGATTAGGAATATGAGCATGTAATCGGCTGGTCTAATTGTTTCGATTATGTAAGCGCTCTAATCTTCAGCACTATATTGTCATAGCACCGCAGCGATTATGTGAAAGATGCCGTTTAATCCGCTGTGTTATTGAGGATCGGTGCACATTGAAATAAAGGCCGACTTGCTCCTGGAGTAAAGGTGTTAGACTGTGGTGCTCACTGGATGCACGTCTTGCAGAAGGTTCCTGCCAGTGAATATTGACAGCAGTCAGTAAACAGGTCTGCAACAAGAGGGCAGAGCCTGCTGGGAAGTGTAGGTGGATGCTGGCATATGGTTGATGGTGCTCACAGCCTTTTGCCTCGCCAGCGCTTACCCTTGTTAGGCTGCCTTTTTAGCTTGTTTCCCGTGTACAGAACTGAGGCAATTCAATCTCTTAGTGGTAATTCAACGTCATATATTGATAGACAAAGGGGTCAGTGACCCCACAGTGTCACGCCAGTGTGTGTGTGGCTTGGTAACTAAAGGTTGTGTGTTTGTGCTCTGGAGGAATTTGTAAGGAATACCTTACCTCTCTGGCTCTGAGCTCACCATGTCGGACCACCTAGCCATGATCAAAAGACATGGACATCCCCGTCCCAGATCCCAAACGTACGCGCAACCGTGCCACTCCATGATATCATGTCCGTCTGTCCCTCATCCCGGTCGGCTCGCCTCACTGAAAGACGATCCGCCCTCACCCCAATACAGAGATGCTCTCAACACCACACGGCCTCGTCCACTCCGGTTCCGCTAACTCTTTTAGCCTCAACACCCTTTTCCTTCGAACATCACGTCAACCACATTAAATACATATAGCGTTCTTTCATTTGATAAGAAGTCTTCCCTCTCCTTCTTAGCCTTCTTAGATTCAGCTGCCCGTCTGCTCATCCACTCCAGAGATCATGTCACCCCTCTCCTTCTAAACCTCCACTGGCTCCCCATTCAGCACACAATCTAGTAAAAAAAAAAAATAATACAAAAAAATGAAGAAGTACCTGCAGACGCTCCTCACCGAATAAAGGTGCTGTCAACTTTGCTGGTCGGTTAATTTTTTTATTTACAGTTCATATTGTCCTGAACATTACAGCTTTCAACACAGTTAAATTTGATATAAATATCTGGTTTGGTCCATAGCTGCTGTACCTGTGTTGTCTTGGTAACGTGCATATCAAGGGTGAGATGACTAATTGGCTACTCCAACGGTCTGACCTCTGTGTGTCAGTATCTGTGGTGGAAGAAGCACATTGTGAGACCACAAACAAATGGACTTCTCGCACTTTGGTTCATTAGCCGAGCTCATTATCACATTGCTTTAGCTCCCTCGCTGGTCCTGGTTAAAAAGCTTACTTAAGTCTTTAACATTTCAAATTCATTACTTCCTCTGCACAATTTACAACAAGGGATTTCAGAAGTATTCTGTTGTGTTTTTTTTTTTTTTTCAGGATGGATATTTTAGGCATCCGATCCTGTCGTACTGTAACTTTCTGTTGCGAAGAATAACGTGAATGTCGTTCTAAAAAGTCCTTCATGAAATCCATGCTACCATTGCACTTCAATGTGTTAAGCTTAAAGCATTTACTCATGGGCCCGGTTGTTCCTCTCTACCCGCCCAGGAGCAAATACGGTAGCTGTGAAACTTTGAACTTGCCCTGTACTGTACACCGAGCCAGTGTTTACCTTTGTTATATAATTGCTTGTGGCGTAGCTCCTGTTTTTCTGAGTCGTTAAGTTCTACTTTATGAATATTCAGCAGAGAAACTTTTACATAAAGGCCTGGTAGAAATAAAATGTATGTTTGAGTGACAGACACTAAACCC
>NW_022280143.1:372163-393797 GCF_004355925.1 Anarrhichthys ocellatus
CCCCCCCCCCCCCCCCCCCCCCCCCCCCTCCTTCCCAAACCTTGTCTTTTCAAATCCCTTCTGGACACCGCCTGGCTGCCTCCAGCATAACAATTTAAATCCCACCTGATAATACCTCTTGTCACACTGACAGCTGTCTTCAAGTCGGCCGTGTTCCTTGTTTAGTTTGCTTTTCAAATTAGCAAGTGGATATTCTCACAATGGTCTTTGTTTTTCCATTTCTGGAAAATGAAAAATACACCCTCAGGGAATGCAACCAGGCAAAGAGCGAGTTTTGTTCTTGTTGCTAAAAATTGACGTGTGGTTTGATTTGACATTTTCTGCAGTTTGCTACCGCAATTATTGACATTCTCAGTGTTTCAGTTTGGATCTGTCTGGTGTGCTTTAGTTGTACACGGTACAAACAGCCTGCTGCTATACCTGAATTTGATCCATTTCATTAGAGAAGCTACAAAGCTTTCAATGTCATCCTGAAACACAACCCAGTGACTTTCTGGATCGTATCTGAATTGACGCCAGAAATAAATTTGGGCAAAAATGTTGAATTTTACGATGTCTAATTAGAAGCCTTACTTTGATTTAGGCCAGTAAGACAGGTGTAGTTTTGCATTCGCAAGCATCCAAAAAAACAAAGAAACGTAAAAGTATTTGGAACCAAGTTGAGTTGTCATATCAGCATCTGTTCAGCATCAACATACTCACAGGGAAGTATAACACCTCGGCTGCATGTACAATTACATAACAATCATTAGGTTGAATTACACCAGCATTATGGCAATGATTTAGGCTTACTGTCGGCCATAAAACACCGCGTAAGTGGAGCCTGCGGAGTAATCAGCTAATGTTCTGAAAGCAACACACAATAATATTTAATCGACTGACAGAGCTGGAGGGCTGAGGCGTGCCAGCCCGTAATCACTCACCTCTTCGATTACCCCCCCCCACGTCTGCAGTATTTGAGTTGTAACAGCAGCTGTGACTTGTTCATGTGCATGGTGTGAAGGCTAACTGGGTGCACGCTGCGTCACCCTGTCCTGGTGGTGGTGCGGTACACGAGTCGAGGCTGAGCTCTAGGGAGTGACGCAGGCTGAGGTGAGGAGTGGACCGCCCTGAATTATTGAGATCCAGCCTGATCACACCCTTCCTCTTCTGGTTGAGACATCCTGCAGTGAGGAGATTTAGGTCGAGGTAAACACACCTGTCCATCTCTCTCTTTGCATCTCTTCGTTCTTGTTCTTGTTGTTCAGAGTTTCTTAAAGAGCTATTAAACTGTATACAGTTTTATTCAAATACAGGCCTTACACAAGGAGGTTAGCTTCTCTTTCAGCAGAAATTTAGGATGGTAGCCGTGCTTCGACCCCACTTGTACATCCAGACTCACACATTCATTCAGAGCTCCCCTCTCCCTCTACCCTTGCTCTTTCCCACCTTTTATCTTGTCTCTTTTTTCTCCACATCTGAATTCCTCCACAGCACAAACACGCAACCTTTAGTTACCTAGCTGAATAACTCACCACCTCTCGCTGGAGAACTAAGCCTTCGGAATCCAATCAGGTCGTCTCTTCGACCTGTTTCAGCCCTGCGAGGCCGATTGAAAGAGAAATGTGTTGAAGAATGCAATAATTACCTCCCGTAATTTGGAAGACATTCCACTGTATTTTATGTTTGTAAATTTGCCTTCATTATGAACCTTACATATTTCAGGCCTGGGGGGTAAGTTTTTCGTGCAAATTATTTGCACTTCAATATATTTTTGTTGAACTGGTTTTTGGCGTGAACAAGGTTTATCTGAGCTTTCGCACCAAGAATAAAGGCTTCAACCAATCACGTTGTGATTGGAATGGAAGTATTCTAAACATACAGTATAGTGTTAAACAACACGGAGGCTCTCTAGTTCGAACCAGTACCAGCCCACCACGGACAGAGAGCAGGTATTCGTAATTTGTGACAAGATACCGTTTGATGTGTCCGCGCCCATCACTGTCTCCTTGATACGACCGTGACATTTTGTGTTTGTGTACATGTGTCACATGCCAAGTGCATAACATAGCTGTTTACCATGGACTTCAAGGCCTTTACACTAAATGGAAGATGGACGATACACCACCTGTACACGGCAGCCTTTATTTCCCCCCACATGAAAGTGCTTGGCTGCGTTTGAAGCCGTTCAAGTTCTTCTGCCGAGCCCAGGCCCAAGGTCAATACACAACACACTTCCACCTCTAAGATGGAAGTTGTTTGGCTTGCAAAGTTTGTTTACTTTGCTTTATTGGTTTAATTGTAAGAGAAAATATTCGATAAATGGAATGCCGTGTAGCCAGCTTGGAAAGCTTGGATTGTGTGACCATTTCGCCAGTATATTAACACAACTACACATTAAAAACAGTTGGTCAGACTTTCACCAGATGTATGGTCAGTGTATTTGAAGACGACGTTAACATTGACAGTGCTACTAGAACTGAACTGTGCCACTTACAGTAGTGCCAGTGGAACTGCCTGACTGCGAGTTAAATTGACACTTACAGTTTCCAATTATGTTAAACTTCCTCACGGCACCACGGCTTGTTTTCAGGGGATTATTGATATTTAAGAGGTTTATTAATTCAGGTAGATTGGCTGTCATATTCCCATTAAGAAGTTAAAACTGGGAGGAGGTTTGGCAAGGCTTCTCTGTCTTACTGCCAACAGACTCTCTCCAAGGGGTTTAAGCCTCAGTGTGTGTGTGTGTGTGTGTGTGTGTGTGTGTGTGTCCGCCTGCAGCTCCACAGTGTAGAGTCAGTGAAACGAGACTGCTTTCACTGTATGTCTCTGCACGTAGCCTATTGTGCTCAGTCTTTGTTTTGTGGATTAGTGGAGTAATATTACAACCCAACATTTTTAGGGAATTGTCAATGAATATCCATTTAGCTATTTTTAAAAGACAAGAATGATTCAATAATACACATTATCTGGTCTTAATAACTGGGAACCTGAGAAACAATTGTTGATGCACACACACAAAAAACAAAAAAAATGCTATGGTGACATACCAAAGAAGTCAGTGTCTGGGCTTTCTTATAGTTCCCATTCAGTCACAAGAGCATGAGTTGATGTTGGGTCATGAAGGTAGTATACCATACTGTAATACTACTATAATATTCCGTGTCTCCCAATTATGTCTACTGAAGCCCTCAAGACAGACTGGTTTGGGTGCGTTCTCGAACAGCAGACAGCAATCTGGTACGACAAACTGTAGAGTTGCTATTATACACTGTGATCACTCTGATCAACATATATTCATCAACCACATCACGACGTCTGTAATGTGACTAGTACGTGGACACAACTGTCCGGATCCAAGATCATCTTTCTTTGTTTGTTTGTGCATCAACCTGAAGCTAAAACATTGTCCGTACCAAAATTTGAATTACAAGTGATCTGCATACACACACGCACACACACACACACACACACACATGTATTTTACAAATCCAAGCAGTGGACTGATAGTGCCACAGAGATGAGATCTATAAGGAAGGCTGCATTACAGCCAGCCCTCATTTCTGCCGGTACTGTCGAGTCAGGGGAAAGATTGAAGTTTGATACTCGGCACTGATATGCATTAGGCTAACTTTATTTATTTTTTTCGCCGCCGCTTCAGTGATTACTTATTTACGTTGAAATTAAACGCCAGTTTGAGTGGTATTGACATTGTGGATCCTGGCTGCTGTGTCACATGAAGCTGCTGTTATTTGCTTCCCGCTCTGACGATGTGTCTTGTTTGCAGATGGTGTTTTAGTGTTTTACTCCAAAAGGCCTGTTTAACCAAATACTGAACTGTGCTCACTTTGTTCATGCATCATTTGAACCAGGAATGTTTTCCTTCCGGCAGCCAGCGCTCGCCTCTCCTTTTTTCCTTGCCACCACTTCCCCGCCAGCGGGCTCTCCCTCCCCGGTACCCAAACTAGGCCAGCTGAACAGGGCGGGCACAGAACAGTTTGCCAGTGTAGTTGAAATGAGAGATAAAGGCTGAAGTCAAACAGGCGGCGGCAGCGAGGCAGCGCAGCGTTGCCGATTTCCCAAGTTGCATCCGAGAGCTGTCGAGGTGTTTGCTTCCTGCCATGTTTTGCGCGGCGACAGGAGCATTTGTAACACCTCCGCCCATGGCTTCCACGACTCCGTCACGTCAGATGAAATCAACTTTCAGAGAGGAGAAGCAAAGGAGGAGGCGGGAGACGGGGAGATGGGGAGAGGCGCGTACAGGAGAAAGAGAGAGATATTTTTCCCTGCTTCTCGTGAAGAGCTTTTGAGACATAGTTGGGGCTTGAATCGCTGTGCATCGTTATTGTTGTCAGACACCGGCAGGAAAGTCAAATTTGTCAAACGTGTGTGGAAGCGGGGATGATACTGAATAGCTGAACAGGAAGCCACGGGTGAGAATGAAGAAAAAAGGTTGAGTATTGAAACCGAGTTCCTGGGTGGAGCGCTTTGGAACTAAACAACCTTGGTGTTTATAGATACTGTCCTGAATGAAAACCAGCAGGCTATCCTTAATGGAACGCGGTTGTAAACAACTAGAGAAGGCTCTCATTTTCCAAAGCATGTGTGTGTGGGTGAACTGCACGTACAAGCTACAAAGTTGGTGTGTATCAAACATGCGCACATATAACTTCACCAGATGAACAATGACAAGTCTGATCTTGCACGTACAGGCTCATTTGTACTAAGTAATGGTTACTGCTTCATAGCTGATGCCACCTGGTACACGTTGGACTCTCATGTCTAGAGACCAACAAGTGTGGCAACTTCCAGAGAAAAATGCTCCTCTTGGCAGTATTCATTAAAGAAATCCTAAAGTTTGCAGAAATATTTCCCAGCATCTACCTTTAATAGGCAAACCTCCCTTAGAATTTCTAATGCCAGGTGAAAGCTCACCGAGGTTGCACAAATTCAATTTTGATTGCTCAAGTACCAAAATAGGAAATGGGAACCTGCAGTCAGCACTGTTCATTTTACAAACCCCGCTCAACAGAAAACTCTACTTCTAACTCCTCCACAAACAAGGAAGATATGCTTTACTCATTGTCCCAGATCGTACTGTACACTGTAATGTACAGTATGAAAAAGCAGAAAAAAGGCTGGTGATAGTACATTCCCAGGACATATATCTTTAAAAGGAGGATATCCATGAAATGTGGCGATTCTTAATGTTTCTGTTTCTTACTTCTTTTAGCTGCGGAATAGTAAAAAGCCAAATGATGTTGGTCACGCCGTTTCCCCAGAGTCCGAAACTATAAAAAAAGAACACACTTGAATAAGCCACTCTGAGTTTGTTCTCATGTCTGTCAAGACATTAGACGTGCCTGAAACCCACCAATCAGCTCTCCTCTGTAGAGCTACCCAGCAGAGCAGCAGCTCATTAGCAGAGAAGCTGCTTATATAGAAACAACGAAATGCAGATGAACACATCCAAACTACAGCAGTGGAGTTTTTAGTACAACACTTCTCAAATTTTACTTCATTAGGTACTTTCTTTACCAGCCATGTTAAAATGATACAGTATCTCTATATGATAATGAATACAAATACAATATGTGGATATGAACGTAATGTGCCTGAAACCAAAAGGAACTGCATCCTTGTCACCTGATTTAGGAGTAGCAGTCTGACAATTGAGGCAAATTGTGTCAGTCACAACTCATTCGAATCAAAACACACAGACATCAGACACACTGCTACACAAAGTAGACTTCAGACTTTACAGTGGTGGGAGGAGGAGGATAGACACGCAAAAAGCCTTTTATCAGCCTTAGAGGTATCACAAGTAATCCAGATGTTTGTTGTCTGTACACTGCAAACAGGAACTGCAAAGCAGCATGACTTCTCATGATGCAGATTTGTCAACGTGTAAAGTAAGGAGCCAAAAACACACGGTTTTAAGATCAATATTCAGAGATTTAACAAGGTTCATCCTTCAGTCCTGTTCATCCTGCACCGCACATGACAAAGTGAAGTAGTACATTCAAAGTTCTGATGTGGCACAGGTCCTATTTTTACTTAATGATCCCATATTGGAGCCTGGCACTGTGCATGCGTTGATAGTTGACGCAAACAGGTTTTCTGATGTCCCTGAAATGAAATGCAAAATTGCCAGCTGAGTTTTTCAGATTTTTCTTACACTTCAGACCAATTTAATTTTATGGACCTCCTCCTGCAACCTGATACGAAGCTTTTCTTTATGCTTCATCATTTTGATTAATTAAGTTACATGCCTTTAAATGTTATGTTCTTTTTTATATTTTGTCGGCAAATAAAAATAAACACGGAGAAGGAGCTGTGAAGATTTTCTCTGGCAACTCCTGAAGTATGCTTCACCCACTTCTGGCATAAATCTGAATACAAATCTGTATTTTTCTGTGAAATAAACATGGCAGCTTTACATGCCTAATATACACAGATTTAGATGTCCATGAAATAAGTAGAACATCAAATCTACCTAATGAAAGTACAGAAAATACAATCATGATGCTTCGTTTTCTTCTCCTGCTCTTCCCCATCTTCCTCCTCCTCCTCCTCCCCCTCCCCCCCACACAGCTTAACCACCGAAACCCTTGCATCACAGAAACACATCAGCACCTGCTGCTGCTGCTATCTGCTCAAGTAACTTCCCGAGTGAGCCCTCACTTTTCATTGGCAAAATCTGAAATATTAGCATTCACGTGAAATCTTACTTCACAGTGGTTTTATAGATGTATCGTCCTATGAGCGTTAACGAAGAGCTCCTCCTCCCTCCACCGTCTCCTTAATGAGCAAAGCCTGTGTGCAGTGATCACAAGATCAACCACTGCATCTAACAAGGGGGTTGCAGCCTGAGACCGAAGTGGTTCTGCTGTGTTTGGAGCCGGAAATGTACACAACAGTTAGTACCGGTCTTCCACACTGCTCTGTGTGGTCCCATTACTTAGAATCTCTTGCTTTAATTAATCACTAGCAGAGGGCTTAATTCATCTATCATTTCAGCAGAGTGGAGTTGATTAGTTTAGTATTTCCCTCTGGCCCTGTTAAAGTTTTTGATTTCCTTTTCTGTATTTTATTTATTTTACCCACCCCTCACTCTCCTCTCATCTTTTATAATGGCGGCTCATCAAGCGCTCCGAGACAATCAGCCGGCGGAGCACCCTTGACTCCCTTTTGAGGATTTTTGATTGCGACAGTGGCGGGTGCTTGAAGTCATTGTCGTGGAATCAAGTGGATCCACTTGTGGTTCGTTGTTGCTGGTTGTGCGCTATTAGGAGTCTTCCTTTTTAGTTTTTATTTCATGGACCGCTTCCTCTTTTAGCCCGACAGGTCTTCAGAGAATCAATGTATAGAGTGTCTCCTGCTTTGGAGCATTGGTGCTGGTGGTATTGATGAGTTTCTCTGACTCCGTTTTATTTATGTATGGTGACGGAGAATTACATATTTCAGAATTGTTCGCAGTATTTGTAATGGCTGCCTTTGTATTAACTGTTGTAGCTTGAATACCTTGGCAACAGTGAGATGTGGTGACTGCAAGGGGACACCATTATTTCCTGTGGTGTCAGCTGCTGCTAATATTGAGTAATTAAGCTTTCTTTAATTTCACATCTGCAAATATATTCCAAAAATCTGGCCAAGTTTAGGAGTTTCACTCATTTTTTTACATATACTAAGCTGTCAAGGATCATAGGAATAGTGCCAAGTCGGTGTGTGTGTGTGTGTGTGTGTGTGTGTGTGTGTGTGTGTGTATTTGTCCTTATTTTTCTTCAGGGACCTGTGTGACTTGCCTTTGAAATGAATTTGTGTGTGTCTGTGTGCGCCCACTTTGCCTGTCAGTGTGTTTGAGTGTCATGATCCTGAGAGCTCTGAGAGAGGAAAAGGCCCGAGCTATTTTTCCCAGGAGTCATCTGCCAATCATTTCCTCAGATTCCGTGGTAAGAAATGGAGGGGAGGGAAGGAGACAGAGAAAGAAGAATAAAGAGGGGGGGAAAGGAAGAAAGTCTCCCTGTAGAATGACTAAATAGACCTTCAGTGATCTGACAGAGAGGCCTGGAGCTGAATCCCAACTACGCTCTGAACAGTTAAATATCCACACTGGGAATGCTGAGCTTTACCCCACTATTGATTTTAATCATCTCTTAAAAGCTGTGACTTCAAAAAAAAATAAAAAGAGGGAAAGACCCTAAAGACTGGAGTAAAGAAAATAGAAATCCTGTGAATACGGAAAATGGAAGGATGACGACTTATTGGATTTTTTGACATCTTTCACACCCTCAGCCCCCCCCCACCCCCTCATCCCCCAGACCCCTTTGAGATAATTATATGGTGCTAAATTTACTCCCTGCTCTGGCCGCTGCTGACCGAGTCACAGAAGCGCTCATTAACGGGAATAGATTCTCCGTGTTCTCACGGCTGTCTGCAGAGCCACTAATGAGGGGTGAAGTGCAATGATGGGTGCTTGATTTGAAAAAGGCAACACTAGGAGTGAAATGTGAGGGCCCTTATATGACTGTAAGAGCTTTCTGGTCAAATATTGTGCGATGGACACTACGCTTCCTTGCTTATTCCTCAATGGTAGTAGGCCTGATGATTTTTATATATTTTTTGTCCTTAAAGCATTTGTTTTCATTCGTAAAAAGTGTATCTGCTCCTCAATTCTTTCAAACAGTATCCTAAAATCTGTGGCATTCTTCAAAATACCACTACTGTATCTCTCCATCGGCCTGAAGGTGGGAGCAGCCAATTTCTAAGGAATCCAATATTTGCATAAATTGCATGGTCTTTCTCAGTTCCAAACCTGCTTATATGCACTTGTGTAATGTAACTAAGAGTGTGAACAGGGTGTTTCTGGAAAAAACACAGTGTCTAGCGGAGTCAAACAAACACAGGACTGATAACCAGGAAACTGTAACACCAAGCACAACAGGGACACTTTGACGGTGACGACGTGGCATTAAACCAAACCTAAAATGTGTGATAATGACGCACAAAGAAGTCGTGCTATTTATACGCCTTCTCATGAGATCAGGTTGAGCAGCTGAGGCTGAAGGGAATGGTGTTAGCTTTGCAGGAAGTTGGTCGAAAAATAAGCTGATGAAACATTAATAATTATTATTAATGATTATTCCTTTTTGGTAGACAAATTGGCAATAATTGTTTATTTCAAACATTAGTAGTTCAATCATTTCCCAAAATTAAAGTGCTTACTGACTGACATAAAACAGTTGGCAGTGTAGTGATCTAGTCAAATTTACACCATTCTCTCTCTAACTTCACAGAGAAATGCTCTTTGATCTGCAGACGGATTAGTTGGGGAACGGTGAAACTAAAAGAGAGATACAAATAAAGTTCATCCCAATGAATGTACATTAATTCAAGAAATAACATAACGTTACACAGATGAGCCAATTTTGAAACAAAACTCTCGCATGCTAATGTGCTCAAATGGAAAAATAGGTGTGATGAAAATAAACCTTATCCTAAAAACGAAGTTTCACAGGAACACATGTTGTAAACAGACATCTACATAAAGTGACATATTATCAGCTTCTAGCTCGGCTCAAAGTCTCACAATTAACAAACTACGCAGTGTGAACGCACTACATACTGATTTTTATGTCGTAGTTAATATGAGTAGTATGTTAGTGTGACATTTTGAACATAAAGTCAATGTCTCTGGAAGAGAAAAAATAACCTGTCACCACTAGGTGCGGTAAAGTTTACAGAATCAAAGGATAGTTGCACAACTAACATTGTAGTTTTGTGTATTTTTTACCACATGTTGCAGTTTCTACTGCTCAATGACAAATACAAGAATTGGAAGGCTAAGGCATGGCTACTTCCACACTTTGCCATACCAATTACATTCCACACAATATTCCTTTGTGTCGTACCTCTTTCCCCACTGACATCAGGACAACAAGTGATCCAGCACTAATTTGTAAGGTAGCCGTATTGTTGCGGGCAGGTCGGGCTTTTATTCCATGGGGAAGGAGCCGGGGCGGCTCCCTGCGCTGGGCTCAGCCTCCTAGCTTGGTCAAGGTGACAGTGATCCATGTCTCTCTGGAGGGCTTCTATACAGGATGTGTGGCGTTATTATACCATTAGAAATAGCCATGAATGAAAGGATGGGGGGTGTGGGGGGGGGGTGGAGAGGTAGTGAGAGTGTGATATAGCCCCTCTGCCACCTGATTTCAACCCCTGAGGGAGTTCACAGCTAAAAGATGAGGGGTGATCATGGCTGCAGGCTTGTTTTCAAGTCTTAATGTGCAGTGAAAAATCCTTCGTGTTATCGGACTGGACAGTTTGATTGAGAGATGCAGCAGTGCAGCAGCCAGCAGATCGATTATACCCTGGTGCATTGGCTCACTGTGGAAATGTCATCTTAATAAACGATAAATGACACTTGAAAATGGTGGAAAATAACAGTGATCCATTCCTGATTTGGTGGGGGGCAGCAATGTAGCCTTCGGAAATATATATTTTATCCTACACTACAAAGAATATAATGTGCTCTATGCCTGGAGGCTTAGCAGTGTTCATTGCATGAGTCACAATTATAATGCTGAATCCAAAGGAGCAGTTCCAGACTGCACTTCACCAAAACTTATTAGCCTACTGTACTTTTTATCTTTCCAGTTTAACTTACTCGTAAATTAATAATGTTCAGTTGTTCTTTTGTAGATTTGAATAAGGGATCCGGCTTTGATTTGAAGTGGTATCGTTTTTCTCTTTCTATTTTAATGCACTTCCCCTACCACTGGGTATTCTTTACATATTTGTCACAGATAATTCATTATTGCTAGCTATGGATCTTGTCTATAAGGAAACATTGTCTAAATCAGTGGTTCCAAACCAGGGTACTACTCAAGGGAGTGCTTTTGAAGTTGCGTGGGGATGGAAAAATTATAGCATAGCTGACTAACTTAAAATATTCATTAGATTTAGTTTGCTTTGTTTTATAATATATTCACATGCATTGCTGTGCAGTTGTAACAACTGGATATCACATGTTGTGATTTTGGGGAGAGAGCGTGAAAAGCAGTTAGCTAGAGAGTAGAGACGTCTATACATTTAGCTAATGGATAAATGCTGAAAATAGACAGATAAAAGTAATGGATTCAAGGCTGCAGTAAATACAGAAGCTAAAAAGAAATGGCTAAACAGTTCAAATAGCCTCTGATACTCCACGTGATAGTAGTGCCAGTATAGTAGTTACTATGTAATATAATCAGTTTATTTGAATTTAAATAAATATCTAAAATTTGAATTGTGAGCTGCTGTACATTGTTTAAAGTTTTTCTGCTCCGTTTACATTGAGCCCCTGATGTCTTTCCACACACAAAATAACTTATTTTACATTAGAGAAAACTGTAATCTTGCTCAGATAAGGATGCAGTGAATTGTACACGTTATGCTTGACGACTGTATTGTCCTTAAGTTGTGCGAATGTCCTGTACTCTGCATTAACCGGTCAACTTAACTGCCCGTGTTAAAGCTACACTTCCAGCTATCAAACAACTCTTGGCTGGAGCTCTCGATGCACTTGCCTTGCTCTCACAAATTTACCACCTCTTAAGCAGGGGATGGTCTGTCCTCCAAACCGTATCGTAGTGGCACCCGTTGGGGCTTGCACCACTATATAAAAGATAATAGAATATGAAATTGTTTTTATATCCCCTGAATGTGCAGAGGCTGCTTGCTAAAGGCTTTCCCCACCATTGTTTTAAGGCTCATGAATCTTCTCAATCGCCACCACTGATCGCGATGAACGCAACACGAGGACATTTACACATCGTCTCGCCTCATAACCTCCCCACAGTCGACTGGACGGCCCGCACTGTGGTGCTTATGGTGGTTGAACGGTGCAGCGTGTTGCCTTACATCACTATTGGATTTTACCCCGCCGGTGCCACAAAACAGCATATTTCATGTGTTTTGAAATATATCTCCCTTTGAGCTGTCGGCCTGTGGTCCATTTCAAGCTGCTGAGGGTCTGTGGAGCAACAATACTCTTTGTATATATCTGTGTGTGTGTGTGTGTGTGTAGGTGTGTGCAACAGATGTCATGGAGAGACTTCATAGGTTTGATTCTAACTTCCTCATTAATTGTTTCACAAATCATTTACTTTTGTTTGTCTAACCAACAGCCCAATTATTCCATTTACAGTGATATTTAATGAGAAAGATAACAAACCATCACTTTTGAAATTACTTGAACTATTAATGATCCAAATTGTTGACCCACTAATGAATTAATTCACAGCAAATCATGTAAAACATGGAGATCTATTATCAATGTTGCACCCTATTGTAAAAATGAGTGTGTAAGAGAGTGTGTGTTCAAAGGCTGTTAAGCCTAAATTAAGGTTTAATCGTGCACCCATTCCTTTAGCTCATTATCATCATTAATTCATGGTGTGGTGCTTTGACTGTTTTGACCTAAAGCTTACTGTAAAAATAGCTACTTTTTTCAAGAAGCTGTATTGAAATCTATGCTTAAAGCATGCCCGTTGTGAGACAGTTGGCAGGCTGAACCTGCTGTGTGTGTGTGTGTGTGTGTGTGTGTGTGTGTGTGTATGTGTGCGTGTGTGTGTGATTCCAGGTCCCCTGTGGCCTTGCTGACCGTGGTCCAGGACGGTTGACCTCCGGCCGACCCTGAGCCATTTGAAAATATGATTGTAATCCTTGTGAGGATTTGGCCCGGGTGTCTATTACCACTGTAATCTGTCACACTGGCATCCAATATTCATTCCACATCCAGGTTAAGCCCCTCTTTCTGTCTGCACCACCCATCACCATGTGTGAGAGAGGGAGGGAGAGGGAATCCAGTCGAGGTGTTGGCATGACTGGAGAGAGAGAGGTTTTGAAATTGAGAGAGCACTGCTTCAATCAAGCCCCTGGGTCGGGGTGAAGAAATCTATTGTGGAACACAAGGTCTCATTAATGCAGCAGGGATAGCTTTAACCCCACCGTCTCACACGCACACACACACACACACACACACACACACACACACACCTTGCTGTGGAAAGAGAGGTAAAGACATTGAAGAGAAATGGATAGATGTATGAAAAGATATTATGCATGTCTGGGGAATAGGTGGGAGAAATTCTATACTCTTGATGCAATGACATGCTCACACACGTGGTGCACGGTTGTAATGGGAGTATATGTAACAACAGTATAGAAATTACAGTGCTTTTGCTTTTGCCTGCTTTGTTAATTTCTGTAAAACAGCAGTTTCTACTCACCTATAAATTGATATTGGTGGATTGATATTTTGATATGATGGTAAATTTAGGGTAGACTTACAAGAGGCTGCTAACCTGTCCGGGGTGGAGTGTGCATCTTGTCAAATGCATGCTGGGATAGGCTCCAGTCCTCCATGACCTTGGACAGAATAGAAGATGGAGGGATGGATGGATGCTCGTTTAATTACAGTAAACCAGTATTATTTTGGTACCATGCAGTATTTGTGTACAATGCATTATCTTATCCCAGTACTGTTGCGTGTTTCTCTTAGGAATAAGTCAAACAGAAAATTGATGAGTCCATTTCTTACTGTAAGGAACTGAAAGCTTAAAGTATTCGATAAACAGGAAGGCTCCTTATGCACTCTGGCTCTGTTTTATGCCACCAAGCGTTATCCATTTGTGAGACTCTCCCATTAAAAGAAAGACTGCAGCACATGATCTTTAATCTTAGCATATTTTTAACCTCTGGCAAATAAAAACACTCTCCAAACCGGCTATTGAAGCTTTAAAGACGAAGCGAAGAATAAGAGTGGGAGTGCGCTTTGGAATTGATTTGAATTTCATATCTAATAAACTGTCGCGTGGAGAGTGCTTCTTCCCAAACCTGCAAAGGCTGGAGAATGTGGTGGGGAAGCAATCTGTTGCTCTCATTAGGAGCTCCTGGGCTCTGGTATTGATATGTGTTTAGAGATAAACTCCTCCAATCACTCTCCATCTGTCTATGTCTCTCTCTCCTGTGCTACAATAACAGCATAGGACAGCATTGCATGGGTGTGATGGTTGGTTGCTTGGTTGGATGGATGGTTTGTTTGCCAGCATTGTGTGGGTCCAAAAAGCATCTGAATAAACAAAACATAAAAAGTCATTACTTTAAATATCTTAAAGCAGAAGGAGCATTATTAGTGGCGGAGCTGCCATTCTTCATACCTTTTGTTCAGTAACAAAAGGAGTTTGGTGAAAAAAACACATTCTCCTAACATGACATGATTGACAATTGACTTCATATTGACAGCGAATGACAACATCAATGCCGGTATCATCAATTGTGTACAATATGGGAGTAAACATCGTATTTCAAACAGCCGTATTGTAAAATATTAATTCGTAAAGTGAGATTTTCACGGCAGTCATGCATTTTAGTAACACTGTTCAAAAATAGTTGATACTTTTGATTCATTTTCAGTCTGTTTGACTCTTGTTTTACATTCACAGATTCTATAGTAAGGAAGTTTCTGACTTCCGATGCTTTGACAGTCTAAATCTTGATGCCAGTGCTCTTTTAATCAGAATGCACTAACGGTCCTCCTCCATCATTTTCTGTCGAGAAGTAGTGGCTGTTTGTGAAAAAAATCAACCAAAAGGCTATGATGCACTATTTCAGCTGGGTTGTACATAAGCTCGAAGTCCAATGTCCAGGCAAGATTCACGCTTAGGTTGATTTAAATGTCGAGTTCAAAAGCAAATATACAGTAGTTCATCCCCTGACACTGACACACCTACAACCTTTATCATTTTAACTAACCAGTGCTTGGTCCGGTGCTTAGTGTCCCCCACTGTCAACGACAATAAAAACTAAAAGAACCTCCTCCGGCTTGCACTTCTCAATGCCAATCCCTCTGTATCATATCTTTGTTGAAGTCAAAAACAAGATTGGATTGGAAATGTATGTGTGCAAGAAAGGAGAAAAAGAGAAGAGGGAGAGGCAGAAAGAGGAAAAGACGGAGGGTGGATTCAATTTGCTATCTGGGTTACAAGTCCAAGACATCTGTCGGGTTGTTTGATTGGTGGGAGACCATCTATCGCGTTGGCTTGTCGGCAGATAGTAAATTTATATTCCCCCCCCCCCCCGAAGTCCCATCCTCCATCAGCGGAGACGGACTGCCAGACACCATGGTCACATCTTAATTTAAAGCTAGACACGGTCAGAATCTCAGTAACTTTTGTTAACCTTTGTCCGAACACCTTTTTACATAAAGAATTGTTCTTTTTTTATTTTTTTTAGTTTAGGTAAAGGTTGAATCACCTCTTGCCATCTATATGAGAAAACATGTGAGTGGGGGAGGGGGAGAATCAATGCAGCATGGTGTGTTTCCCAGCAAGGTACGGTAGTTATTCACATATTCAAGTTGAGTAATAAATCATAGAAATGTGAGAATTTGCATAAAAGTAAGAATAATTTTAAGGTGCCTTCTCTTATATCATTCTAATGGAAGATGGTACACTAGAGGAGCCTCTTTTTTATCTTTAAATGTATAATTGTTCAGATGATTAACCATTGTTCATTAAACTGTAGCAGTTACAGAGGCATAATCAAAAACTGGAAAATCCACCCAGACTTGATTTACAAATGTTTGAGGGTTAAATTGCTTCACACGAGTGATATGAAGGCAAATTGTTCCATCTGCAACATGTCTAAGACCCTTGGTTGGCAAAACCATCTCCCTGTGGCCTAAACATGACGAATAGTGCTGGTCTGTAGAGTGCAGCTGAAAGCAATCATTATAATTTATTATCCTCTATGTTGCTGCATTGCTTGATTTTTATTACACTGGTCAGCTGATAAAATTAGCAGTTTGACAATAATGGGGACAACATCAAAGGAATTTAGAAATCCATCCACAACCACGTTGGTATGAACACCCACCTGCACACACACACACACAGAGACACACTTGCCCTCTCACTCTATCTCTGCTAATAATCGGATTAAGCCGCTGTGTTTTGGGTGGATCGACGCCATCTCTATTAGCACCAATTTAGCATGACCTATCCGCTCCAGCAACCTCAGCGCTGGCTTGGTAGTCTGCGATGGCTGTGCCCCATCCTGGCCACTTATCATCACACTGGGATTAATAGAAACATCCTTCGTAATTACAGAAATGCTGCGTTGCCGTGCCGGTCGCTGTCAATTATTTTAATGTGTGCCAAGCCATTAATCGGCTAACAGAGCCCTCAGTGGTGCCCTACAGTAAAACACAGAAGTCTGCCATTGATTTTCACGAGGCCGCACTCAGCATTTTATCTCGTTTCTCTTCGGACCGCCGAGGTTATTGATCTTCATAAAGGCAGTATTCTGTCGTTAGGCGAGAAGCGGAGGAGACAGTAATGAAGGGTTTTTAACCTGTGTGTTCGGGGGAGCGCTGGACGACTGGCCCAGGATGCCGGGTGCTACACGCAGCAGATTTCCTGCTGCCCGGCCACAGGGATCGATAGGGATACGTCTTTGTCCGATTACAGAGATTTGCTGTGAGGATGGACGCTTGTGTGTGTGTGTGTGTGTTTTACAGTAATAGCTGATCACTAGATCTGCCTGATGTAAAGGAACAAAAAGCTTAACCTCAGACGTGACACAACTGCTCACATCAAGACACCCTGTGCTTACTTTTACTCTTCAAGCCGAAAGGTATACAGGCTGCAGCTGGACTTCTTGTGGCAGAACCTTTGGCGTATTATAGGTTGACGGTGGCATCAATGCATCTCCTACCTATAAGCTGCGCTGGAAAGAAACTAAGTACATTTGTATTTTTAGATTCTGTCATCTTCTGCTCCTTTATAATTGAAGTGCATTTATCTGACAGCTACAGTTACTCTGTGCAACATTAAATATGATAAAGTGTGTAAGATGAACTTACCCATCAGTATATAAAGTAGTTCAAATGAGCTTAACCTGAACTTGCCACAACATTAAAATGCTGCTTATGCATTTAAGCCTCAGGAATAATAATCCAGTAATATTTCTATAAACAATATACCAATGACAGGCATCACTCTGCTGTTTTAAAGTGTTTTTACTGTTGGTGTGTGATTGGGTCAGTTGAATCCGTAACCACTCCCAACAGTGATGTCACAAGGTCCTGGTGAACAGTTAAACCACTGGAGTATTTCTACTTTGAAGTACTCCTACTTTTACTGAAGTAAAGGATCCGAATACTCCACTGTTTATAAGTAAGAACGAAGCAAACTCACAGTAGAGAAGTCTGCCCGTATGAGTGTCAGGAGATAACTGCTTAGTATAAAAATGGAATATTATGTAACTGAAAACTTGATTTCAAGGCAGAGATTTAATTAAAATATAGGAGTCTCTAACAGCATTTAATAGGATTTAGGAATACAAGGACACCCTTAGAAAGGGGAAGTGCTAATCACAAGAATGTGTGTGAGCAAGAGTACGTCTTGTTCAGTCAGTATGACGCAGTACAAACACAGAAAAATTAACAACAATTCACAGGGGCAATTAAAAGAACATGCTCTCTCCTCCGGTCTACCCCTGTGCTCCGAGCAGAGCACTCCACCGCCATTGAGTAACAGTTTTAGGTCTCCCTCGATGAATGCGTATTTACGACAAGCCACGGCACCACAGTCAGCCCTCCTGCATGCCAAGTGAGTTTCTTAGACACCGCGCACTCCCCCTCAGCAGGCATAACTGTCGCATATGAGTTATCACACATCTGTCTTTGCACCAGATGCTGCAGTTAATGGCACACCTAACCTCACACCGTGAGATGGTACACTAAAACCTGGGTGGAATTTTCCACTGCCCGTCTGCCGTCGTCCTCTTCAGTCCCCTCCCAGCCACCGCTGTCCAGTGCTGGGAGAAGCCCGTAGGGGGTGGTCCAGACAGGATATTAATGGGGCCCTCCAACAGTCACAAGACGTGACAGGGCCCTGTTTCATTGTCACCTTGCCTTGGAAGACAAGGAAAAACTTGCAAAGCGCTATTAGCCGAATGGAGCTGTTTCTCTCTCTCGATCTTACATCCTGCTCCTCTCTCGGTTTCCTCGCTACATTGCCACACTCACCTCCACACACACGCACACACATGGGCTCACGCACAGGGTGACATCTCCCACCTAATCAAGTAGTGGATTATATTGTCCTGATAAATTGGAGCTTGTAGCACTTGAAAGGTCCTCTTGGAGGAGTGCCTCCTCCCCCCGACAGCTAGATGGAGCCCCGAGGGAGCAAGGAGAGAACATCGGCTGGTAATGATTTGTGGTAAATCGGACAAATGTTTTTAGAAAGACCTCTTTCAAGCGCGAGACGTGATGAGTTTCAAGCTTGCGAAGAAACTCTGAAAAAAAACATAAGTCAAATTTGGATGCGAGGGATAAATATAAGACGTCTGTTTTGCCTCGATGAATGAAGTTATTGCTGAAATGATTAAATGGTCCAAAAGGTTTAGGTGAAGTCAGGTGCACAACCTGTGGAGAGTGAATGTGCTCACCGATAACGAGTCAAGTTGAGGGGGTGGGGCTACAAGGGATACTTGAAGATACATGAAGAGTCAATGAACTATGCTATTCATTTGATCAAATCACACAAAATTAATTTGTGTTCCTCTGTGCCACTTGATACATACAGCACCCTACTCCTGTGATTTCAACATGTTCGAAGAACACATGTCTTAATTGCAGTTCTGGGAGGGATGTGACATTTGTAGTAACGTGATGTAACAATGCAACAGAGAGGAAGCAAACGCTGTAGTGACGGGTGTTAACAGAGGTGCTGCGTACTCTTTAAAGATGGATGTGCAACCATGAAGCTACGTGGCTTCGAATATTAATATACGACAGCACACTGCGCTCCAGCAGAGCATGTGTATGCACACGGTGCCCTCAGTATGATTTAGCTTCAGACTTCACAAATCCCTAAATGACTCTCCTAATGACATGGTGGTATATGAGATACGCAACGCCATTCTTACCTCTTCATAATAAACCTCATTTGTTATTTCTCCCCAAGACTAACAACCTTTCAATACTTTGTATTGTATCTCTCTCTCTGTGTAGGAGAACCCCTACATGTGCAATAATGAATGTGACGCCACCACCGAGGAACTCGCCCACCCTCCAGAGCTCATGTTTGACATCGAGGGCCGCAACCCCACAACCTTCTGGCAGTCCACGTCTTGGAAGAAGTACCCGAAGGCCCTCCTGGTCAACATCACGCTTTCTTGGAACAAGACCATCGAGCTGACCGACGACATCGTCCTCACCTTTGAGTCAGGCCGGCCCGAGCAGATGGTGCTAGAAAAGTCGCTGGATTATGGACGGACCTGGCAGCCCTACCAGTTCTATGCCACTGACTGCCTGGACGCCTTCACCATGGAGCCCAAGACTGTGCAGGACCTGACTCAGCATACCCTGCTGGACATCATCTGCACCGAGGACTACTCGCGAGGTTATGTGTGGAAGTACGATAAAACGGTGCGCTTTGAGATCAAGGACCGCTTTGCGCTGTTTGCTGGGCCCCGGCTCCACAACATGGCTTCGCTTTATGGCCAGCTAGACACTACCAAGAACCTGCGGGACTTCTTTACCATCACAGACCTGAGGATCCGTCTGCTCCGGCCCGCTACAGGAGCTACGATGGTGGACGAGAACAACCTGTCCAGATACTTCTATGCTGTTTCTGACATCAAAGTCCAGGGCAGGTAAGACCTGAATTGTTTTTGTAATCATGGCATGTAGGCGGGAAATTCCAAATTTGTAAGGGAATTTGCTCCAATCGGCTAAAGTGGGACAAATAGGGGTTCAACACAACATTTTAGCTCTGGGGTGTCCTGTCGGGTTAATCCTGCTAGGACTTCCTCAGTGGTTGTCTGTTGTTTTATTGCAGTAACAGCACAGCTACCCAATAGTGAAGAATAATGCGTTTACCGTTGCCATTCTTTCCAATTCGGCAGCGGATCCATAATGATGTGCGGAGTTCACCAGTTGTCAGCGCATCTTAATTTACCAAGCTGCTTACGGCTTGCTGAAACACTCTATTTTGAACGGCGAATTCACTCAGCTGTCTATTAGCCCGTGGAAGACATTGGAGGTAGCATTTCAGCCGTCAGGTTACTGCACGCTGTAATTAGTGTTTGATTTACGGAAGCCACAGAGGGTCATATAACAGGAAAGCAATGCGCCATTATACTGTTGGAGGAAAGGTCGACAAAAGCCTCCCCCGTTCCGTGACGCTGCTACAAGAGTCACTGGGGCATAGACTTAAGTGGGTCTGTTTTACACTGTGTGGTTTTTCAATTTAACAGATGTGAATATGGCTGTAGGGGTGAAGGAATGAAGATTTAATTACTCTTGTTTTGTTTTTCACACATGAGAGGCTCACAGTGGAGAGGAGCAGAGCAGCGGAACATCACAACAATTCAAAGTTGTGGAGATGACATGCTCAGTCCCAAAATCATTTGCTCTAACTAACCACTGTGGTTTTGTTAAAAAAAAAAAAAAATCAAAGTTTTCTCAGCTGAGTGCAAGGATTAGCATCAGGCAACAATTAAACAACCTCAATTGTTGTCATTCTCATGCGCCACTGGTTATAGTCCTACTGTAATAATATGTTTGCTGCTGTGATGTTATTCACATGAATATTATCAAATGCCTTCAAGCTATTTAATGAAACTCAAATTTGTTGATTTCCTTCAATATGCCTTTTAAAATGGAGTACAGCCACACTGCAGTACACATGTCTCTAATGCTCTTTAAATGGGCAGGTACCCTTGAGCACAATGACTATGATAATAAATGCCTCGCTCAGAAATTGAATTTTTTTGAATTTTCGCATGATTGAGAAGGTCATTCAGCAAAAAAATAACTGGAGGGAATTTACTCACACAAAAGAGTCGGACGGCGGCGTCCATTCAACACTCGGAAAACGAGAGGGGCTGTCACAGGCGTGGATTATTTATTCTATTTGACTAATCACGGCCAAGCTCATACATCCCTGTGGGGCTGCAGATTTTGAGCAATGGCTGCGCGCCACCATCGGGCCGCTGTCGTTTACCAGCCTGCTGCTTTTTGCCGAGCGACGCTCGCCTGAGAAATGTTCCCCACTGTTTACCAAAGGTAACACTCAGTTCAGCCATAATGAGATACACTCTACACAGAGAGGCTTTACTCTCCACCCCCCCATGGCGAATCACTGCTCAGTCCCTTTCTCCGTGCGTCGTATACGAGACGTAAGCTCCTTAACCCCCGGAATACAGTTGTGTGAGACTCGGCGGGAGCGATTTTGCAGGGGCAGTGAGGTTGAGTCTGGCATATTTCACTGTGCTGGACTCGGCTGCCATCCCCCCGGATCGGGAGTGAGCGCGGGGGGGGGGAATGGAAATACAGTAGGAGAGCCCGCAGATTTTCTGCCCTTGCCACAACAGTGTGAGAAACAAAGAAAGGAACTTAAGCTCTTTGCCAAAGTAGGTCAACCTAGAAATGATAGAAAAAGAAAAAGGAAGAAGCACAACTTTGCAGAAGTAGACTTTGCTTCTGTTACATGTGGCTGAAGTTGCTCCAGGGAAGCCAGAGGTGTCATGCATGGCCATTCTATTTTGGTTGATTGCAAGAGAGGACCGGACTTAAGGCACTGGGGGGGGGGGGGGGGGG